>NW_007578250.1:228652-273401 GCF_000690725.1 Stegastes partitus
AACTGCGCATGAGCAGATTATCATGGTGGCACTTTCTGACTGTGGAAGCTGGGGAAGTTGTGAAATGAACAACATAGTAAAGTTTTAATGACAGAAATGGGTCGTTGAGAGCGGCAATTTAATAAGTTTGAAACTCTTCACAGAGAGTATATAATACAGAAACGACAGGAAGAACATGACAGCCAACGAGGATCAAGAGGTATGAATGATGATGATGGTGGTGAAGGAGCAAGCTAGCTGCTGTTAGCGGCTAACTGCTAACTGCTTGACTCCAGCGTGTCTGGTAGCATTAGCTTGGGTTAGCGGCTGATGACTTTTCTGCTCTTTAAACAGCAAACAGGCTAATTTGCTAGCTTTGTTCAATGCGAAAGAGCTCTGTGCCATTAAAACAACAGTCGGGACACAGTGTCAAGTGTCTTTCTAGCTCATAGGCGTCGTTCATAGCGAAGAATATGTCACGCCAAACTCCATTTAGAAGTCTACTGATTTAGTTTGTTTTAGCTACAGGGCTGAATGTGTAAGACATAAAATATAAGGCAAGACATTTTCTCAATGCAAAACGTCTACGAATCCATTCGGTGTATATGTTGAACATTTAACAGCAATATTGTACCGATATAATATCGATGTTTTCCTCTACCATGTACAGTTGTATGAGCTAACAATCGACATTAGCCAGTTAGAGGCTGATTTCAGTGGAAGTAATAATGCATTTAGAATGACATATATGCCGAATTAAATAAAAAGTTACAGTTAACGTGTTAAAGATCTTGAGTCATTTGTCTATCATGCGTACTCCCGTAAAGCTTAATTTACAATATTTCTGAATGGTGTCTCGAACGCAAACCATCAGAACAAGGTGGTGATATAATTACCTACCCACGTACATGAGACTAAACCCGCTGTCACTGCCCTTATTCTTTAATAACAGATGGAGCTGGAAGCTCTTCGCTCCATCTATGAGGGTGATGAATGTTTCAAGGAAGTCAGTCCAGTTTCCTTCCAATTTAGGGTGAGTGATGTCCTCTGTACTGTCCAAAAATTGCTTTAAAATGACCTGTGCTTCAACACTTTTACAAAATGTTCCAATTTATTCTGCATTAGTAACTTTGTACCAACTGTTTCAATATTATACAACAGATAGGAGAACTTGAGGACACCAAAGCATTCATCCTGGACTTCACATGGCCAGAGACGTACCCAGAGACAGCGCCACAGATCTCCCTCGATGCCTTTTTCAACAACAGGATGTAAGGATGTAACTATAACACATGGTTTAGGGATATAGTTTTATAACATATATAACACATACAGATCGTAAACTGATCACAGATATCATTTTAAGGAAAGACTGTACAGCTAAACAGATGATTTTTCTGTTTGCATGATGTTGATTTCGTAACAGCTCTGCAGAGACGAAGCAGCTGATCCTGTCAAAGCTGGAGGAGCAGGTGGAAACTAACCTGGGTACTGCAATGATGTACACTCTGTTTGAGTGGGCAAAGGAGAACCAGGAGACTCTCATGGAAAACCATAAGCCTGTAGTGACTGCTGTGGTCAGTACATAAGTACCTCTTTAGTACTAAGCAGTGATGTCTGTGGTGTTTGTTCTTTTTTTTGTCAGTCAGACATAGTAGGCAGTATTCTGATATCAGCCTCTTGAAGTGGAACTCTTTCTTTCCCTACATTACAATGTTATAGGTAGATTCAAAGATGTAAAACGCTTAATATCGTCCAAAAATATTACATATTGTGACTTTGGTGATGCATTTTCTTTTGCATAGGAGAAGATGCTATTATTTAGTGTTTGATTGATGATCAGATTTGGAGAAAATGATCAATTATTTATTGTCGTTGCAGACGTTGACATCGACCAGTGAGGTGACCACTCCCACGTCAACGGCAAAGAAGAAGGAGAAGAAGGAGCAGCTGACTAAAGCCCAGAAGAGGAGGATAATCAACAGAACAGGTAGAATAGTCAAACTATGTTCTATCTGTGTCTCAGTAGGTCATGTTGATTGATCTTATTTTCAACACTGTTCAAAATGGCATAAGCTAAGTCCCATAAAAAATAAAGCATGCCTCAGATCTCAATAGGTCTTGAATGTAATTAGTCAAGACTGAACTCAACGTGTGTGAAATAGTGTTTAAAATAAAACACCTGATCTCAAACTTGTAGCTATATGAGGAGCTTATCTTAGTGAACCCAGTAGTAATAAGACCTGGGGTTGGGCAATATGGCCAAAACAACTACTCTTATGTAGTAGTTTGTTTTGCCTCAACATACGCTCAAGATGAAACACTTTTAAAAGTTTATCTTTCTTTTTTGAAGCCAACTACCTTTCCCCAGTAACTTGACCTATCTGTAAAAGACCAACACAACAAAGCAGGACTGATGTAAACATCGTACAGAAAGAAACCAGGTGCAGCTGTTCAACAAATCTCAGCATTTCAAAGGGTGAATATCATGTCGATCCTGATATGAAATGTCAACACTTCTTCCAGAGTTGTCCTGTCTTGTGACAGAAAAGTGAGGCAGTGAATTTTAGCTGCTTTCTAGCTGTGGTTGTGGGGATGGATGTGATTTAACATCTGAAGCTGAAGAGACACGCATTACCCTCATTACATTGCTGCTTTGGTGTCAGGTGCTGGAACAGAATTATTCTGCTGGAGCTTTCAATTAGAGTCAGTGGCTTGGAATTAGCAAAACTGAACTATCTGAACAGTGTAGTAATAATCAGCTGCTGCCGTTATTCAAGTGTGTTTGACAAAGATCACACTTGTGGACGTCACCAAGGAAACAGCGAGAGTTATTTCTCACTACCAACACTTCTGTTGTTTCAGAGGCAGCAGACAAAGCAAATGTCATCCAAAAAAATAAAATAAAATCATGTGGCTAATGAGTATAGTTGCAGTAAAACCCAAGAGGCCAAAATGTGGTGGACCCAAAAAGATGAAAGCAGGGCAACACTGATGGCAGCGTGGCGTGTTAAAAAAAAAAAAAAAAAAAAAAGAGCCTCTATAAACATACTCTTCTTCTGTTGAAGTTGCACTGATCTTAAGCAACCTGATTAGGTTTAGCATAATTTGGAGCTGGACTGCAAGGTGGTACGGTGTTAGCACTGCTGCCTCGCAGCGAGAAGGTCACCGGTTCGCGTCCCAGTGAGGACACCTGGGATGTTTCTGCGTGGAGTTTGCATGTTCTCCCTGTGCAGGGTGGGTTCTCTCCAGGTTCTCCGGCTTCCTCCCACATAGTCCAAAAACATGTTGAGGTTAATTGGTGATTCTAAATTGTCCGTAGGTGTGAATGTGAGTGTGCTTGGTTGTCTGTCTCTAAGTGTAGCCCTGTGATAGACTGGTGACCTGTCCAGGGTGTCCCCTGCCTTTACCCTAAGTCAGCTGGGATAGACTCCAGCCCCCCGCGACCCTAATGAGGATTAAGCAGTGTATAGATAATGGATGGATAATTTGGAGCTGAACTGACTTGTTTGAGTTTTCGGGATTTTGGAGGAAACTAGGTACCAACAGGACACACAAAGACATTTATCTTGAACTATGTCCCCAAAGGAGTTTTCCCCTTAGAAAATTCCTAATAAAGAAGCACAAAAAAAAGTAAATTTGGGTTTCATTTACTCAAACATATTAGATATTGTCTTTGACAGGAAAAGGAACAGATTTCGATTGAGTAAGGTAGCGCTGACTTCTTGCCTTTACTGTGCGTGGATAGATCGTATTGTCGTGCATAGTTACCCCCAAAGGCTCATTCTGAACCAGAAAAAACATGTTTCCTGTGATTTCAGACATATTTGCTTGGTTTAAATATTAGCTTGCAGGGATGTACCTCTGTAACAAATCAACAAAATGACACCATTTATTAGAGCCAGAGACCTTTCAAACAAAACAACTCATCAGATTCTGAACTTTTCAGATCATCTTTAAACTAATCATTTGCAGCATGCAGATCTGTCAATACAACCAAAGTTTAAAACCATGACATTTCATCAAATTTACTTTATTCTACATACTTCATGTTAAACAATCACCAAAAAATACAATTGGTTGCACCATATTCTGTAAAAAAAAAAAAAAAAAAAAAAAAAGAAAGAAAAATTCTGTGATTGTTTCCACAACTGAGAAGCTGTAACAGAAATTCAAGAACTTTTTGGCTGAACTGCAGGCTGTGCTTACACAGAGCAGATGGATTAAATGTAAGTAGTGAAATATCTATAGAGTGTGGAGCCACCATTTTTCCCCCAGTGCTGATAACACTTATGGGTACTTATGTATGTTAAGAAACTTTGTCAAAAGAATAATCAATTAAGTGTTGCTTTGACTTTTTTTTCATGATTTATGGCATTATAACCCTGTCATACAGCAGAAAATATGTTTTTGAGTTCTTCCTATTTCTAGCTGTTCTTGTGCTTTTTTCATAGAGGTTTGGGACACTTTTTATTGCAGTGAAAAATAACACCACTGTGAACAAAACTGTGACAGAAACAAAAAAAAATGCCTGAGATTTAACTTTCAATTAACAGGAAATGGTGTTTACGTTTGGCTTTGTAGTAATTCAGACATATACATAAACAGCCAGTATTTTAAAGATCATAACAATGTTCTTTCTGCTTTCAGATAACAAGGGAGAACTACCAAGAGGATGGAACTGGGTTGATGTCATCAAGGTAGGCTCATTCCAGCTTTTCTCCACAAGATGGTGCACTTGATCACCTTTTGAGAATAAGCCTGCAGTGTCTTTAACTGTATCATGTTCTTGTGTCTTTTCTCCCTGGTCGTTGCAATTTGATCAACCTTCAGCATGTAAGTAAACAAAAGCAGCTAGATTCAAACATTTGTTGATAAATTCTCAACCCAGTGCCTCATCTAACTGTTTTCTAATCCGCTGCAGCTGAGTAAAACAGGAGGGAAGGACGACGACTAGACCTGGGAGCAAACGATCTGCTTCATGCAAAAGCTGCAGAAAAGTGTGATCTTCCTGCAGCCCGCCGACGCTGCTGCTCCCGTCTAGATGCCTCCACATTCAACGTCAGCTTCATGTTACGCTCAACATGGCTGCTTCCACCCTGAGAACCAAAGCAGGCTGGGGTAAACGGTAAACACACTCTCCTAGCCAAACCGTGATTTTGAGCTGGGAGCTATATTAGAAGCCCTCGCTGTGTTTTTTATTGTTTGTGGTGTTTCGTGCGCCGCAACCAGCTGAAGGGGGAGCACACCATCGGGTTTTTTTTGTCGGTTCAATTAGCGCTCAAATATCCCGCTCCGTCATCCAACAGGGTGAAGTGTGCTCGAGATAGACTTACCCGCTGCCACTGCCATGTTTTCAGTCTGTGAGGTTAGGCCCAGCTGCCAGGCACTGGAGCAAACAGCGTTGGATTGTGCTTCTAAATTGGAAGTGTTGACGCGTCAAGTAGCATCCTGCTGTTACTTTAGGATACCATGTGACTTTGTGAAAGCAGAGAAATTTTTAATAACACACAAAATGTTATTTCTTTCATCATTTTCTTATTTTGATAAGTGTTCCTTTTCCCCCTATCAATTAAACATTTTATATATAAATAAAATGGTCCACTGGTTGTCTAAAAATGTCTTTTTCCACTGCTTTTTTTTTTTTTTTTGTTATCTGGGAGTTTGTCCTGCAACAGTTCTGTGTGTGTCTTAGTATCAGTGATGGAATTAACAAATTACATTCACTAATTAATCGGAGAAGCTTTTCAATGTCGTGTCGCCTCTAATGTTACTAATAATCTGATGTGCACAGACTAATACGGGTACGCTTCACATTTCGGTTACTACAGTGACTGCTGTTCAGAATACTCGAGGATTATTTGTGTATTTGAGGGGAAAAATTCAAACAAGACTCAGCGGTATCAAAGGATTTCGATGCAGCTTAGACAGCTACGGTGCACACAGTGTCATTTATCATTAGATCCTGATCAATCCTGTCTCCATTTCAGGAATAATTTATAGCTGTAAGTAATTCATGAAGTTACTGCCGTGTTGCGTTGTGCTGTGTGTAAATGTGAGCACCTCTGTTGCTTTGGAGTTTCCCTGAATCGCATCCAGGCTGGCCAATGAGATTTCATAAGTGGCCGTCACTGACCTGCCTCGGAAGAACTGCGGCTTTTTGTGTGTCTTTCGTCTTAGGTATTGTTTGCTGCGTTTCATGTGAATGAAAGAAACACAGTTAGTCAAATTATTGCTGGTTTGAAGAAGTAGAAAACATCTGCAAATTCTAGTCAGTTTCAAGCACAGACTACGTAAAGCAAAGGATTAAGGTGATCTGTGTTCACACCCTTTTAAAAATGTTAATTTCAAAGTATATTTTTGTAGGCTTTCACTCATTTACAATTTTACACAAGTAGTTCTACTTGAGTAAAATTTATTGGAAGTAACAAGACTTTTTCTCGAGTATAGTTTTCCAGTGCCCTTTTCCTCCCTGCTTGACTGTATAAGTAATGTGCCAGCTCCTGTATTGAATTTAAAGTACTGGTGACTGCTTTCAGGCTACATTACTCCCAACTAGCTCGTGTGAAGTTACTTGAGTAAGAGAGGAAGTTGAGTTGTTTTGCTTCCAAAATAAAACTAAAACCAATTATTTGACAGTATTGCGCAAGTATTGAGGTGTTGGATGTTGCTACAGTTGAAGATGCAGTTCATTATGTATATATTTTTTAAATTATCTGAGACATTAAAGGGGTGTCATGACCTCTTCTTGCACATCAGAAAGTTCCAAAAAAGCTTCACTGTTGGAATACATAATCTTCTAATTCTTGAAACTTCCTTACAAATAATAAATTGCACTGGACAAAAAAACACGTATGTAAAAATGACGAACTTTACCTGTTAAACGTCTGACAAACAAAACCTTAGCAAGTAATCGATGGACTGCAGGTGTCTTTGTTTTTTGACCAAAAATAAGCAGACACATACTTGTAGAAGGAGGTGTATATTTTAAAAGGCATCCATAAAAAGGGAAGCCATATTTTCAAAACTTCATGAAAGGCTTTGTTATAGAGGGAGACTGCACTTGGCGAATTTGTACAGATGATTAAAAAAGTTAGTCTTTAGTGGCAGGAACTGTGTTGTATATTGTATTAGGTGGACAGTTTACAGCTTTAAATGATTCCACAAATTCTCACTAACTTTTTCAGACACTTAAAGCTGGAAAAGAATCAGATTTAAGTATTTCTGTGTAGATTGAATGTAAATGTATTTATTTAATTCTGCCAGTGGACAAGCTAAACTCAGGAGACAATTTCATTCAGAAGGAGCAGGTGTGGCTTTAAAGGTACATACTAATAGTTATCAGAAAACAGTTTCTCTTCATTCCATTGTCATAGTAAAGCAGTTCATTTTTTAAATATATGGAACCAGTTGGTGTTTTATTTTGAAATTTAGGATGAGAAGTTTGTCTTTTGCTTCATACTTGACACATGGATGGCTGGCATCAGTAGAAGGTGACAGAATGTGGAGCTACTACCAAAACGGACTTTTTCCCTCAAAGAAGAAGAAGAAAGTAGGTGTTCTTTGTATCAAATAATACAGAGTTACTTATAATGTATGGACTACATTAGCTGTTTGTTTGAAAATCCTTTATATTTTTTAATTATGGATTTAGAATTATTATTATTATTTGACTACAACACCAGTCCAAAGCAGCTGAAAGTAATTTTGAAAGCCTTATAGAGACAGTGAGATTATATTACAGCTAAATTATTCTAGCTCCTGCTTAAAAATTTTAAAAAAAATAAATTTGAGATCAAATAAAATATAGAAAGTTTTAGGTTTGCTCGAATGTTTTGTAGAAATTTAGACAGTGCTGCTTAGAGTATGTAAGCCCCTTTAGAAATTGGAGGTGTCTATTGTTTTCATATTTTTTATTGTATTTAATCACAACCAGACTTTACAAAGAGTATGTAATAACAGGTTTGTATTCATCAATTCCACACAGAGTTACTTTAGTGTGAAATTGACATGACTGGGCAGAAAAGGCTCACGTGTGTGTAAATACATCCACAGTTTGGCCTAAAATGTATTAAAGAAATACAAGAAAGATAATGCAACAGGTGAACGCAAACCATAACCTAAGATCGAGTGATTCACAGACGTCTCCTGCTGCATCTCTGATTGACACACTTCAACAAACAGAAGAAATTATCAATGGCAGGATTGGCTGGAAAAAGCCTCTGCTTTTCATAAAAGAACAAAATTGCCGGTCTCAGTTTTATCAGGACCCAAAGCCAAGGACATTCTCAGTACAGATGAGCCACAATGAAAACCTCACACCATAGAACTTTGCCCCATCAGTGAATTATGATAAAGGGAAAGTGAAGATCGGCAACAGTTTTTCTTCCTCAGGACTTCAATGACTTTATCAGAAGCTGTGAGTTCTGAGGCTCATCAAGATATTCTTGAAGAGGACATGATGGAAGAAAATGTGTTTGGGTAATTTCTGTTGAAGGAGGCACCACAGGACTGTTGTTAAATCTAACGCTTTTGTTAAATAAAAAATATTTTCTGTTTAAATCAATAAATTTAAATTGATTTGGATTGTCTGTATCATGACTTTGTCTAGATGGACATACAATGAGTGTACTTTCATCATAGTTTTTCTTTTCAAAAGCAAAAAAGGGTTTCAAAAGGGTTCTCAAACTTTTAAGCAGTACTGTGTGTAGTCTTGTGCTGTAATTATTATTATTATTTAGAAACTACATGTCAGTCTTTATGGCACAAATGAAATACTGTACACTTCATGTCTTGCAGGAGAGTAAAGAAGCTCTGACACTCCCACCTATAACGGACGGCCAAACATCACGGTGTCAGGTGATCTGAAAACAATACACCTATGTTGTTCAAGCAATACGACTACAAGAAATAAATAGTTCTAGAGAAAGAGATTGTGACTTTACTTGAAAATACTGTAAAACTTTCTGAAACTCATGAACTGTATACAGTCCATGATGGCGAGAAAGGGATCTTGTTTGTTTACTTCTGTTTTTGTGTATTGCATAAGGACCAGGCAACACAACACTAAATATGTTCCTCCTGCTACCCACAACTAAATGTGACTAATTTGAAAACCAAATTAGGGGTGGAGCATATCCCAGCTGAGTTAGGGCGAAGGAAGGGGTCCATCCAAACACACTCACAGTCATACCGACAATTTAGAATCCCCAGTTCACCTCAGCATGTCTTTGGACACGCAGGCACAGGGAGAACCTGCAAACTCCACACAAAAAAATCACACAGATTCAAACCCAGGACCTTCAAACTGGGAGGCGACAGTGCCAACCACTGCTGCCCCTCTTGGATCTTCATGTGCTAGAAATACAGCTAGCACCTAATACATGCTGCTTTTGTTATGAAGAAATTAATTACATTTGCTTTTGTGAGTGGTCAGAATGTTGTAGCTCACTGATGTATGAATGTATAAATCCAAGTTAACAGGGTTGGTTGGTTCCAGTTTTTCTGGAGTTGCCCAAACTTACAGACTTGAGCTATCTCAGCCTGGTTTGATTTCAACCACACTTTTCTCTACCTCTGCCAAACAAATTCTTCTATGTTATGAATGACTTTATCCATGAGTGGAGGACCCTTTAGTAAATAGATGAAACAGCTTGCAAGGCCTTAACATACTCTGTCTGATGCTCTTATTTTGTAGAGGACAAAAGGGCTTGATACAAAGCTGAATGAAGAGTCTAAAACCACAAATCACCACAGAGTAAGTGTTTCAGGCCATGACACTAAGGTCCTATTATTGAGTTTCCGATCTTTGTTCATTCATTTATAACTAAAGCAGCCAAGTTATGCAATGTGTCTCCAGTGTCAGCCGCAAATGAAACAAAACACAGGCAAAACTCTTCCTAGAGAACAGAACCATCGCCTATCAGAGTATAGCACAACTGACATACTGCATCGAGGTAGTTTTTTTAAGGTATGTGCTTAATCGACTTTGACAAGTCAACAAATGTGACTATGCCTGCATTGAAGGAAAAGAAAAACATACAGTTGTGTCTGAGATAGTGTCTCTTCATAGATCTTAATTAAAACTACATTCCAGACCTTTCTCAGACCAGATGTTATTATTTTTCATGGGACAAGGCTTCAGCAGACCTACATGAGAATGGAAGAACAAAAGAAGACTCATCAAAGTTACTGAAGAGCATGGAGGCACTACTTGGGGAAGATGGGGTAGAAGAGGAGGAAATTCAGGGAAAAGATTGCATAAACAAGGACAGTGAGACAGAGGGCAGGACTTCCAATCAGGATGATGTGGACGAAAGAAGCGACAACAAGACCCACAACACATACCTGAGGCAGAAAGAAAAGGAGGATCCTCTGTCTCTTCTTGAAGAGAAGAGGTTCATGGTCTACATTTGCGGTGGATACGAAGGTAGGAATCAACAAATCTAGTACATTTTTCCCATTTCTGAATGACCCTTAGGTGTTCATCAAAATTATATTTGAGAATCATCTTTAATAAATGTGGGGGGTATGCTTATCTGCTTTCTGTAGCAGAGTTAGTTGAGAAGATTATTACCATGAATGAATAAAATAAGCAATGCAACTAAAATGTGTTTACATTTTGTGATAGCATTTGTGGCTCTCTTTCCAAAACCCCGCTTTCAGGACAGTTACAGTAAAAGCTGTTTTATGTTCAGAATCAGTGTAAAGCAAAGCAACATGAATTGCTATTGACTTTAAGGAGGAACTTCTAACATTGGGTTTGTATGTATGTTTATGACTCAGACACGGCTGTAGAGAGAAATGCACTCATGGAGAACGTGTACCCCAGGCTGTATCTGTACTGTAAACAGCGTGGCTATGACTTCAGAATGGTTGACCTCCGCTGGGGTGTTGGAAATCCTGCTGCTGAACACCACGACACTGTAAAGCTGCATGTGGAGAATCTCCAGCAATGTCAGGAAACCCAGGGTCCAAACTTTATTGTAAGATATTACCCCAGTATTGTGTGATTTTAATGTTTGTACCCTATTTCATCAAATAAATGAATGCCTCTGCTGGTTAGCTGTTTGTAGGACAGAAGTACGAGGTCTGCAGTCTTCCCTCTACCATCACTACAGAGTCCTTTGAGGCCATAGTCAATGTTCTGGAGAGAAAACGACAGTCGACATCCAAGACCAAACCTGTGGAACAATTTTCTGCCTCGGGCTCCCAGTCCAGCATCCCAACAGACAGCTTCTCTGGCAGTTTTGTTCGGGAATCAATTTATGGAAATTATCTGAACTTTGGAGAACAGGCTACAAATTCAGAACTGCTGAGCCAAAGCTCTCACAGCTCATTTTCAATTGTCGAGGAGGCCAGACTCAGCCCAACGAGTGAGAAGAATCAGGCGGATTTGGACAAAGACCTAACTCTGCTCCAGATGTGGTACAAGCTGGATGAGAATTTTGTTCCTCCCATCTATTCCTTGCTTCCCATCAGGTGAAAAAGTCATTGTTAATTATTCACAATAATAAAAGAAGCTAGTGTTAGTTTCCTATGCTCCCTGGGTCGATGCTACATGCAGACAGAATAGAACTGGTTGGATGTGGAAATGGAGGGGGTGAATATAATATTGTGCCTTTTTTACATTTTTAGAAAAAGTACATGATCCGATCAAAAAGTTCCCACACTGGTCATGTTATGGTGCACAGGGCATTGTTTTCTTCAGCAGTTATGCATCGTCAGATGTTCCCAAGGGTTATACTGGCAAGACACAAACCACATGAATAAAGGCGAATGCTATAAGGGGGTTCCAACTGGGTGCACGTGTCACTATTTTGGCACCCTGTAGGAGATTCTATGAAGCACTTTTAAGTATTGTAGGAGTGCTTGGAGTGCTCTATCACTGCTCAAGTGATAGAGCCAAATTAAAATATGGTTTTTGATTTTTAGAGCCACACTTTGGAAATCTTTTAATGCCTTATATACAAAAAACACTCAGGAAACAACTATCTTGACCCTCTGGGGATTATGAACACCTAAAGGAGATTCCAAAGCCAACCCAGTAATACTTAATCTTGGTCATTTGTGGCCAGAAGAGTGTTAATCTCAAGTCTAATCTGAGCACAGTTCAACATCTGCAGATCCTGAACATGGGTTTTAACAACTACACCCATTGTCTTTGTACCATTTACAGCACTCACTATCCGGACATGTTGAGTATAGACAAGGAGCACAGGAAGCAGGCCAGGAATGACTGGAGCGCTACCTGCCAGAGACTGTGGGGAGTTCTACAGCGCAGTGCAGTCGAGGCGCTTGGGCAAGAGGAGGCATCACTGTTGCTCAGGACAGGTAGGGTTTGGATATACTGTACTGTATAGGCTGTACAAAGTAAGTGTATAACTTTCAAAATAATGGCATAGATATTACAGAGAAGTGAAAAGCTGAAACAAATCAATAGTTAGTGTAAGCATTGTTTGCTTTTAAAGCACAGCCACTTCTCCTTGGTCCACTTGCATACAGTTTTCCAAGATATATAGCAGTTAGGTTGTTCCAGGCAAGTTGGGGAACTTGCTTTTCTATTGATTTAGGCTGGTTCATTGTCTTCTGTTTCCTCATGAAAACCCAGACTGATTCCATGATGTTGAGATCAGGGCTTTGTGTTGGGCCTTACTGTCTGTTGCAGAACTACTTATCCTTTTTTTTTTAGCTTCATGATTGGCTACATATATGAACTCACTGTCACCGTAACTGTGAGACCAGATGCCTTATGGTTTTGTGCCATTTACAAGAATATAATCACCTAAAGTATCTACAATTTTTGAACAGCTTGTACTTTAGGTTTGTCCAACATTGATATGATTAAAGTAATTCAGCTACTGTGGTGAGTTTCAGAGGTCCACAGAGGTCACACTGTATCTACATTTGATCAAGTAAAAGACGATTGGCACAAAGCAACAACTTTATATTTTTTAATGCCTAGTTCTTGACTGGGAGATAGAGACAGGTCTGCAATCTGTACATGCGGCTCCACCAGAGGAGCACTGCCACTGCTACAAAAGAGTCATCCCAGATCTTCATTACAACCTAAATAACCAACATGCAGCTCGGTATGTTGACCTCCTGAAGGGACAAGCTCAACTTGATCCAGTGCTCAGCAAAGCACACAAGAGCTTCATGGACCGCCTCCATAAAAAGGTATTTTCTCTTTCAGGAGAAGCAAACATACATACTATATATACATTTTATGAAAACAATTTAGCAACTAGAGTGACTGTTTCTGATTTTTTTTCAGTAACTTTTAAAGCTGCTCAATCTGCTACTGCTAAATAGTTGAGCACTCGAGCCTACAAACAGCTTGCCTGATGGGATGTTCAGTTATTTGTCATTCAGCTACGTACATATCACTCATTTCTGTGTCTTCATCACAAAGCTACGCCACACCAACATCTATGAGCGTAATGTGGGCTGGGGACAGAAAGGCCTGAACCCCAAACATAATCGATCCTACCAGTTCTACACAGAACGTATCTCCTCCCACTTTCAACGGACTGTTATCAACTCCCTCAACAAGTACAGCACACACACATATGGAAACTTCTAGTCTACTAGTAAATGTCTTTGTGTTGCATTAATTAACAGCTACTTAATGCACTTTCACTTTTCCAGCTTAATGAACAATACCAAGACTGCAGGGCCATTTGATGTGATGAGGAGAGAAGATATCAGAGTGCAGATACAGGAGCAGATACAACGTCATATTAATTATGGCCTCCACCTGTGAGTACATCGTTGCCTTTATTAATGCCCATTACCAAACACAACATCTGGATGTACACCATATTCCTGTGAGCTTAGATTACAGTGACTTCATCATTTAGGCTTTATCAGTATATATTATATTTATACTGATATATATTTATATCAGTCTTTCCAGGTGCAGTTTTAAGTCGTTACAAATGGCGCACATACAGCTAAAAACTGTGTTCAGAATGGCAGCTTTCAAATTATTTTGATGACATACCGTATGTTTTGGTAGAAGAAAAAACAGACAACCTCCCTGAGAATTGGTGCCATCAGTTTTGAGCCCATTCTTAATGTACCCAGGCCCAAAAAGACGCCAAGAGGCCACCACAATGGAAACAGAAGTGCAGCAGAAAGCTACCGAATGGCTCTCCTAGCTAGGCAGCTTCTTCACTAACCAGTCAACAGGTTAACACGGTTCACCATTCAAGTCTATTTATAGTATAAATAGACTTGAATTGGTATAAATTTTATGCCAACATAGCTGCATACTGTGCCTCTGAAGTAGTGTCAGGACATTTTGCAGTTGGTCAGTGGTGCAGACATGAACTTGATAATGACATTTTCCCATTTTAAATTCTGGTGTAAGCAGACTTATATTTTCCCAAAGGAAAATGAAGAAAAACAACACCACCAATGTGATTATTTCAGTTTTTTAACTTAAAACTCTTCACAAAATAGAATTCGGAGTAAATGCAGTTCTTACTACATCTCTAAAATTCTAGATTTAACTCCTATAACCCTGAGAACTGTAGTAAAAAGCAACTGGGTTTCGAAAGGGACTCATGAGAGGTCTTCAAGAACCAAAAAGAAAAGTCTAGTTGCTTTTTACTTGAGATCTTGGGATTACCATAACCTGGATGACAAACATTCTACACACAACTTGAGTGACATTTCTCTTCTTTACTCAGGGAGAAAGGCTGTACTTTGAGGCAGGCTTTCCTATCTGATGTAAAGAGGGGAGTGGAGCAGCCTAGAAACAGACCGATCCTCCTGCTGGGACCACCAGGCTGGGGAAAGAGCACCACCATGGCTGCAGTAGCACAGCTAGTACCCTCTTGGCTACATGGGTGAGCTGCTTACGGAGTACTCAACATGGATTACTATCCAATTTACAATTGGTAATACTCTATTAAATTTAATATGTTTGGTCTCATCGGTTTAGAGCTGTGAAGGTGTTGGTACACTTCATTGGCTTCACTGGAGAGAGCAGGAATATTCGCCTGGTCCTGCAGAGTCTGTGTGTTCAGCTGGCTGAAACCTACTGTCCCCACACACAGCTGTCAGAGGTACAGGGTCATCTGTCCTGTGCATCATCCTACCTCACCTGGCAGACAGGGATGTCAAGAGGTTGTACTGTTGAGGTGTAAAAGGGTTGTTTTTTTTGGTTCCAGGGCTTCCCTCAGCTGGTCAATGACTTCCACTCTCTGTTGGGCCTGGTGGAGGCAGAGAGACCTCTGGTGCTCTTGTTAGATGGCTTAGATGAACTCTCTGAGGAGCATGACGCAGACCTCTCCTGGATCGCAACCCCTCTACCTCCAAATGTCCACCTAATCCTCTCTGCAACCACTGATTCCCCCTGCGTTCATACTTTGCAGGTCAGTAGAGCTGAAATGAACATTTTCATGAACTCTGTGGGAAAACTGCAGAACTGTAAAATAAAGTTTCCACCACCTGCTTTAACCAGATAAAGTGTGCAATCTGAGATTAATTTCTTGTCTCATACTCCCCCAGCAATCAGCCCATCCTACCATCCTGTCCCTTCCTCCTCTTAGCCCTGATGATATCACAGCAGCATTAAAAACCAAGCTACAGGCTGACCAGCGGTGTCTGCAGAAGGAACAGTGGCAGGTGCTGGTCCAGGCTTGTCTTTCCTGTCCCTGTCCTCTCTACTTGGAAGCAGCGTACTCTGAAAGCCTGCTCTGGACCTCCTACTCTCACCAGAGCCTTCCAACGAGTCTGGAGGGCCTCTACCTCGGGCTGCTGGCTCGCCTGGAGAGAGAGCTGGGGCAGCAGCTAGTGAGACGGGCTGCTTCTCTGATATCCATTTCACGTTACGGTGTCACTGAAGAGGTAGGGAAACTACATTTACATAATAACTATATTATTTAGTATTGGTAAAATGTAAAACCTGACACAAACACGCTTTATTTAATTTTCACATCTGAAGTAAAATCATCATGAGACAGCTGTTTGTAACAGTGTGATATCTCAGAGCTGTCAGAAACTGCGAACAAGTCTCACAGTTGCAATGCTAACAAGCCAACAAATAATGTTTACTGTGTTCACATTTTAGCTTAGCATGTTAGCATCCAAAGTATTGGACAAAGTAGCGTATTCACTTGATGACGGTGCTAAAGAATTTGGGATATTAGAAAAAATTTTATCTGTACGAGGTTTTACATGCTTATGTTTGTCATTATCAGGAGTTACTCGACCTTCTGGCCAAAGACGGGAAGGTGCTCCAGGAAGTGACCTCATCTTATCCTTACTCAAGCCAACCCAGGGTGCCTTATGTCTTATGGGCTCGACTGAAACGCGATCTTGGTCATCACCTCACTGAAGTCAGGACAGATGGGACATGGGTGTACCGCTGGACGCATTCTAAGCTGAAACTTGTGTGTATAAATCACTATCTTAAAACAGACGACTCACTAATGGCTCTGCACGCCGACTATGCTGACTACTACAGAGGCAAATCACAACATGCACACATATTTCAGCCACTGGCATGGACGTTGTATGAAAAAGACGATGGTGAACCCTTGGCGAAATGTTTCAGGTTTAATCTGAGGAAACTTCACGGGTTGCCCTACCATCTGTTCCGATCAGGCCAAATCCTTCCCTTTCTGTCTGAATGCATTTTTAACTACGAGTTCCTGCTGCATAAGGTCTGGGGTCTGTCTGTCCTGGACATAAAGGAGGACCTGAAGAAGGCTGTGCTGCCAGACAAGTAGGTGTTACCAGCGAGTAGCCAGAATGTTGTTCTCTTCAACTGAATGTAACACTAATGATATTCATTGATTGGCCAAAACATTATGCATTTTGAAATGAAAATGCTGCATTTATATAATGGTAATGAGAGGAAAGTTGTCCTTAGGATGCAGGTTCTCGTACAGCTCTTACTGTAACCTATGCTAGAGATCAGAAATCTTTGCATATGTTCTTTCCTCCGGTGCATCAGTGCGTGCTGTTGACCCTCTACTGGGTCTATGGATGCATTTACATTTGCTTTCTCTCCCTAGGGTGCTGGTGGATGTGGAGGTGCTGTCAGGTGCTCTGGAAATGTCTCAGGCAGTGCTGCAGAGAGACCCCTGTCAGCTGGCCTCCCAGCTTATGGGCAGGCTGGGACAAATGGTTACTGAGGACCGTCCAGTTGCTAAAGGTAATAGTTGATAGAGGGTGCACTGAAATCATTGTTAGCCTACTTGAAATATAGAACAATAAACGGTAGTATTAAAACCACGTATCTAGTATTGCTTTGGCCCCCCTCAGGCTTCCACAATAGCTCGACTTGTCAAGGCATGGACTCCTCCATAGATCTCTGAAGGTGTCCTTGCTATATTTTTTAACACATTCCATAAATGTGGATCGATCAGATTGAGGTATGGGGAATTTGGAGACCAAGTCAACACCTTGAGCTCTTTGTTATGTACCTCAAGCCAATTCTGAACCATGTGTTAAGTGTGACAGGGTGTATTGTTCTGCTGAAAAAAGCCATCAAGGAATACTGTTACCATGAAGTTGTGTACATGGTCCACAGCAGTGTTTTGGTAGGTAGTACTTGTCAGAGAAGTAGTGTGATGCTTTAGACAATAAATTGGCAAACCTTGAGTCCTGGTATTCACGTGGATGTTACTTTGACATGTAGCACCCACCTAAGCACTGTACACCACTTGATGGGGACCAGTGTTCCCTGAAGGCAGTGGCCATGCTACAAAAACTGTTCTGAATCTTTTGAGGAACAGGAACAAAGAATTCATGTTGTTGACTTAACCATATCCCAGTGTAATCGAGCATCTGGTATGTGCTGGAAGGTTCTGACGCATTGAGACCCAACCTCGCTATTTCAAGGACTTAAAGGATCTGCTGCAAACATGGCGATGCTTAATCCCACAGGACACCTTCAGAGAACTTGTAGATTCCATGCCATGATGAGTCAGAACTGTTTTGGGAGCACAAAGACCTACACAATACTCGGCACGTGGTTTTAATGTTGTGATCGGTTGCTGATCGGTGTATATGCCACCCCTTGACATACGCCATTTTAGCCAGATAAGCACAGAACAGGTAAACTACAATAAAATGTAACTTGTGAAAAGTATGAATACAACAAGAACACAGATAAATATAAGGATAAATTAAGGTTATACATGCAGAAAGCAGAATGTTCTTTTAAGACCATCCTTCTGTAACTTTAGCAGGTATACAGGCAGCATTATCCTCTCTATTACTTTACATTTCCAAGCTCTGTGTGTGTGATGCAGGCGATCCGTTGAAGTTCAGCTACCTCCATGCTCTTCTGGCTCAGTGTGCTCAGTCCTCCCTGCCTGTATTGCTGCCCTCCTCCACCTGCTTGCTGCCCCCAGGAGGCCCTCAACATACCCTACTGGCAGGTAGCACATCCCACATTTACTGCCTTGTTCTCAGAGTTAGATGAAAGCACTTAATCATCTGAACCCTAGGCAAATTTTTGCTCCTGTCAATTTTTTACTCACTGTAGACTCCTTTTTCATTGCAATATAATGTTCAGCACCCCACCAAAGCAGCACAACTAAAATCAAAGAGCTAGTAGTAGGGGGAACTATAACAAAGTCACAATTCCATAAATCCTAAAGTGCCCCCAGGGTTACCAATACTGGAAAAAATGATGACTCTACATCCTATAAATATTTTACTACTTACATTTAATTTTGTTTCATACTTATCCTCTATGTGCTCTGTATACGCATAGCCTTCAGTTCAGCGAAAAAGTCCCAAAATTTTGTCACGTGACTTTTGGTCATGGCTGATTCACAGACATTTTATTTCCTTTTTACAGGATCTGCTATAAACGGTTTATTTTAGGAGAATTTTTAAGTGAGACATATGGAATAAAGTGATTTTAATGAAAGATCACACTTCAGGCTTTGATTTGGTCAAGAAGTCCAGTTGAACAGCACATCACAGATGAGTAGTTCAAGGACCATCGGTTTTACAGGTTCTGGCTCTGATAAATGCTGTTGGGCTTGAGAGGGTTGGTGTTTGTACTTGTTCTCACAAAACTGCATTATGAAACATTTCACTAAATGATTTGTGTGTTGATTAACCAGGTCACCTAACCAATGTGACTGCTCTGGGAGGAGGCCAGAGAGGAACCTTGGTTGTCACCAGTGAGGCAGCTGGAAGCCTGAGGTTTTGGGATTTGGAGCAAAAGTGTATAATCAAGAGCCTGGATGCAGTGGGGGGATTTGTTGGAGATTTTCTCACCCTAGGTCTGGATGACACTATGCTTATCATCCGCATGGGACAAAGTCTACAGGTTGGCTTTAGGCTCAATTATTTTCTTAATGTATCGCCCGTCTGGGTCATGAAAACTCTAAGATTGTGTTACTGTCAACAATGTGAATAAGGGCTAGATAGTAAAAAATACATGTGAAGAACAATGAAACACCAAGAGCTGTTTTACACCACTAAGATCATGTCGTTTTATTAATGCTGAAGATAGTGATATATGATGTGTGGCTGTGTTTCAGGTGAGAGAGGTGGAATCTGGGCGAGTTGTGTATTCAGAGGACGACTCAGTGGATGTTCCCATTGTCACCACAACATGTGAAGGAAAGCTGCTGGTAGTCTTTTATGATGGAAGTCATCTAGTCAAGGTTCTGACAGCCACACTACTCTTGAAATCTGCATTAATCAATATTTTATATTAACAATGTAACTATGTGTATTGTGAAAGGTTTCTCCAACTCTGTGGTTCCCGCTGGCTCTGCACAGCGTTTTAACGTTTTTCCACCTATAGTTTTGGTTTTACGGTCAACAACTGTACTTGAAATGAGAATATGATTCACATGAGAGAAATGCAGGTCATTACACCACCTGTATTGACAGCTAGATTGATTAAAATAGGAGCTTGTCTGTTCCATCAGATGCATGTTGGATGGATGCCTCACAGCAGTGCAGGAATGCTTTCTGTGTTCGCTTTCCTTCCTTTTTGGTTTTCTACAGCTTGACAATCAATCAGAGTATTTGATGCCAATGTGAGTCCATTGGACCACCTCAGGCATGGCCTGCAGATGTATCATGCAGCCTATCCAAGCCAAAAGCTCAGCATTCAGACTGCTCTGAATATTAGATTTTTCTATGATTTCTGATTTGTTTTTGATCAGTTATTGTTACATTAGGGTAGGGAGATACTCTGTACAGTTGTTTTGGAACAGAATAGTATTTTCCTTGTTTGTTAACATTGGTATCTTCTAACAGCAGATGTTTTCTACTTTAATTTTTGTGCATTTCCCACATGTATAGTAACAGGGTTATATGTGGGGAAATATATATATATGGGATCAGATTATGGCTCAAACCTGTATATATAGCTGGAAGTTAAAGTAGTAGATCATCCTTAATACAATATAATACAATATAGCAGTGCAAGATCACTTAAATGTCAAATGATTCTAAATTGTATCACCTCTCAATATTTGCATTATTTCCAAATCAAAAAAGAAGAGAATTTTCTCCCATGAAGTAATAACATCATATACTTTAGAAACATCTATGTATGATCCCTGAAACACAACTTCCTGAAATACAAATTACAAAACCTAAATGGAGATATTTTGGGGAACTGATTCCAATTAGCCTAAATGCATGGACATAGTTATAAAATGATCTATGAACACCAGAACTCCCAAACTTTTGACGATGAGTCCACCTGCATGACAGCATCATGGATTGCCAGAGGTTCTGAAAAATCCGGATTGTGAGACTTTACAACGATAGAAAGGGATACAGGAAGATCTGTGACCAACTAAAAATCAATGGAAACAGGTGAAACAGTTTTCAGGGAGTATAGAATCTCCAATCAGAAAGGTAGTGGCCATCCTCCTAAAAATGACACTTTGGACATTTGCAAAATCATCCTGTGAAAAACTGATAGGCAGGGGCTTCAGGCTTAGCACAGTTATCACTGGAAATTAGTTTCTGTGACAGGTCAGAGAGTTCAAAGGGCATTCCAGTATGTCAACCTCTGGGGATGCTGCAAAAACTCTTCTCTTCTGCACAAAACTGCAAGTATAATCTTTGCAAAAATAAATACATTTTTTTAAAAAACACAATGAATTAAGAGTCCCAAAAGTTAAGCACAGAGGTGGGAGTGTGATGATATGTCACAGTGAATGAATTATTAACAAAAACTTCAGAGAGAAAGCAGGATTGTGAAGCCATAACTGTGATTGACTGTTAACATACTCTTTGTTGCTTATTAAAGTTAATAACAGTATTGTTATTTCAAAATTTTGAAGTGTATTTTTGATGTGTTCGTTAGGTTTTTGACCTGGCCTCCTCCTGCTCTCTACTGCACTCTGTTAACATTTCAATGGAATGTGAGGGGATCCACAGAGACCGCTCCATTCTGCTGTCCAGCAACTCCATTAGAGACTACGTCCTATTTGCCTACAGGTTAGACAACATCAAGAGAACCAGAACCAGGCTGTCATATTGACGGTGTTCTTTTAAATTCAATTTTATTTGTATAGCGCATTTTACAACATATGTCATCACATAGCGCTTAACATAGTAAGGTATAGACCTTACAAATTTAAACATAGAACCCGTCAATCCAGAGTAGCCTTTGGTTTCCCTCTGAGCAAGCGGTTGGCAACGGTGGGAAGGAACCAAAACCTACCCCCGCCCCTGAGGGAGGGGGGAAAAAACCTCCAGCAGAACCAGGCTCAGGCTTTTTGATCATATCCGCTTCAAAGCTTGACTGTATTAACCAGAATAAAACAAGTAGCCTGTTTCAGAGTGACACATTGCCCTCGGGAAAATACACGCTGAGTTTAAATGAAATCAAATGAAGAGGTGTTGAGAAAAGAAATTTCTTATTTTATTGGTGATAAAAAAAACATTGCACATTTAACCGCAAACAAGCCCAACCAATCTGGCCTATGAGGGAAAACACAGGGAAAAATTCCCCACTAACAACGGCAAATTTACACTAACATAAGTTTTTCTTTTAACTCATAGCCTCACTGTGATGCTGTATGAAGAGCAGACATTGAACTCTAAAGTTGTAGATGTGATGTCAAGTTTTCGAAGAGGCCAGTTTGGGATCACAGCAGGACACTATGAATGTCAAATGACGATGGCCTCAGTAGCATCACATCCACAATGCATGAGCCACAAGTGTCACCACGAGCAACCTTGTTCTTAAATAACATCACATGTCCCTTTGTTAACAAGCTGTGAAATCAGGCCTCCATAGTATCTTGACAGATGTCACCACTGGGTCTGAAGACAGCTTTGAATTATTAAGATAGTCCACAACTCACGTGCCTCACCAACGTAATGTAGCACAGAGGTGATGTCTTCATAGCTAAGGTCTTATCCCATCATGAAATAATGAATGATACTGGAGCTGATGGCCCGTGGATAACAGCAAGACGATAATAGTTCCCACAGGTTTTTTTTCCTTCATTCTATTACTACCTAATTAAAAGTGAATTAAAAGCAATGGTTGCCCTCAGAGTAATTAGCACAGCAGCCATACCTTCACACCTGACAGGAGGAGGTATCAGATACACAACAAAGTAGGCCACTAGTGCTTGCTGGTAATGCAAGATGGCAGGGATTGTAATAATGTGGAACGCCTTAGAGTTTCAGCTCATTACGGTTTGATCATTTCAGTGGGTGAGCCTGTGTTAAGGAAAATTTAATCTCCAAAAGTTCAGACAAGAGAAGTATTTGGTGACAAATTAGTTGAAATGATTCGTTTTATTACAGAAACCTTCTCCCTGAGGTGATGTAAAGAAAAATGATGGTATTTTTCAGCCTCGTGTAATTGTGGCCATTCTGACTTTGGATTATAGCAACGTTGTGCTGACTACCATGTTAAGCACAAAGTTAAGTTAAAAGAGTAAGTCTCTTAATACCAGCATTTTAAAAAGTTACATTTTAAATGAATGATATAGAAATTAATTACAGTCACAAAAGAAAAAAAAATATTTGGAGACATCATCCTGTAATTATTGTTCACCGTATCATTGTAATGAGACCCAGATTTATTAAATAAAATTCACTTTATTTTTCATTTCCCCAAGTCTGTTTAACAGTTTTTATTTCACTCCATTAGAAACAGCATACCCTCAGTTTTATTTTGGAGCCTATCCAAGCCAACTTAGGGCAAAGGCAGGGGACACCCTGGACAGGTCACCAGTCTATCACAGGGGTACACTTAGAGACAGACAACCAAGCACACTCACATTCAAACCTACGGACAATTTAGAATCACCAATTAACCTCAACATGTTTTTGGACTGTGGGAGGAAGCCGGAGAACCTGGAGAGAACCCACGCTGCACGGGGAGAACATGTAAACTCCATGCAGAAAGCCCACGCTAACCGGCGACCTTCTTGCTGCGAGGCAACAGTGCTAACCACCGAGCCACCTTGCAGCCCTCAATTCAAAACTTTTATTTAAATAGCACCAAATCGTGACCTATGTCACCTCAGAACACTTTACATAGTAAAATCAAGACCAAGTAACAAATGCATGGACCATTTTTTCAACATCACTGTATGACAGGATGTTCCTCATTTTGACGGTATTGCACAGGGGGAAGAAGGCAGTCCAAGGGGGCAAAATCCAAACACTGTAACTTTAAATGTCTGCATTTAGAAGAGGAGATTTACAGGTCACCCAGACCTTTATATTCATCATCCAGTAAACCCTATTTCTTTTCAGTTTGGCACACTCACAATTAATTTCATGGTTGAAACCATTCGATCCTAGCCAGCCTAGAAGAGCAAGTTATGAGGCCAGTACTGCAAACCTTAATGCAACCTTCTGCCAGCGTTGAGTTTTTGCATTGGAAAGCCACTGGCAAATAAAGCTGGGTGTCATCTGCATAGAAATGAAAATTTATACAGTGTTTCCTAATACTACTACCCAAGGGAATCATGTATACATTGATACAAGCATCAGTTCCAGCACAGAAGCCTTTGAAGCTCTGTAACCAAGTCTAGCGTAGAAGAAGAATCGTGGTTGGCATGAACAAACAATTTGATAAATAGGACCTCAACCAGCTTTATGTTACGATGCAGAATAAAGGAGTGACTGCACATTTAACAACCTTTTTTCCATCAGTAATAAATATTAAGATCAGCATGTATTGTGTCATAAAAAGAATATTTAAATGTAATACAGGAATTCAATATTTGAAATTGAGCCTATATATGAAGTCTCTAAAATAGCCCTCCTGTGGTTGCTCACGGTGTTGTCTGACTTAACTGAACAGCTGAGTGTATTACTGGATGTAGAGGCCAACTTTACGGACTGCACAGGTACATTGTTATCAGCTTTTTAACCTTTTGACACCCTTCTTTTTATTTAAGGTCAGGTGGTAAGGCCGGAGTATTTAGTGCCAGAGGGGGCGCCGTGCTTTCTGTCTTGTCTGCTCAGCATGGTGCTGCCTCTATCCAAGCTGTGGAGATGACTGAGGATTACCTGCTGCTCTTCTGCAGGTACGCTAACACCAGAAACGGACAGCAGGGTGAATATGACTGAATGAAAATGTACAAGATGCAAGCAGTTTCTGAAATAAAGGAAGGAATGAGTTTAAACACATTGCTGTTAGACAATGGGAAACAAAGGAAAATGTGTTTTTAATAAAGTAAGCATAAATTTAAAACTCCCTTCACTTCATCTTGACAGTTACTGGGGCCTCACTGTAGGGGAACATTCTGGTCTAACCACCCACTGTGTTTTGCTTCTCACTGTCAGGTACCCATACAAGAGGGGAAGTGAAATCATCCACATCGAGCTCTTTTGCACCACCACTTTCCTGTACCTGCGCTCTGTACTGGGCTGCAGTCAGGAATGCATTTCCCAGGTCACTGTCAACCGGGCGGGGACTCATGTTGTGGCCTTTTGCTCTTCTCGTCAAACTGGCATCACTGAGCTGGTCACCTGGAACGTGGAGACCGAGGACCACAAACACATCACTCGCTTTCCTGCAGTGCTGACCAAAGGTTTGTGTTTTTAACGTGTGCATTTTTTTGCTTGTAGTTTGTGGCCGACAACACTCAAGATGTTGTTTGATGTGGTCAGAAGTGCACTAAATCATTAAGCCCAAGGAGTTGAATGCAGCCATGCACACCAGCTATGACACCTTCCTGTATTTACTTTCAGGGCTGTGTTTTGATCTGCACTTCTGTCTGGGGATCTGCAGTGGAGACAAGTATCTTCACCTTTGGGATCTGGCCTCCAGCATCCGTGACCAGACTCTCACCTATAACATCCACAAGCCCAGATGCGATGGTACAGAGGAGATCCTGCCAATGGGGAAAACCCAACGGTACATACTGAAAGATGAGATTATACTGGTTGCAGCTCCATAGGCCTGTGACAGTATAATGGCCTTTCTCAGATATCAGTCTTTGTTGTTTACTTATGTTACAGTATTCATAGAAGACTAGTTTGATCAGATGCTGTGACCATAGTGTACATTCATGCTGCTGATAGGTATTATATTAGCATTCATTATAAATAGCGTGGGTTTGATTGAACAGTTTACTTCCTGTGTATATACTTCGCTGCCTTTTTTGTAGAAGCACACCCAGACTAAAAACAACAGTTCTGCACTGAGACAGACAGAGTATTTCATCCAACACATCAGACTGGTGACATCGCATTCAATTCTCACATTTCTTTTCTTTTTTCAATGTTAAGTATGACAAAAGTTATCTTTCTGAGTTGACATAGCAAAGTTTATCTTCTGGTCTCTTACTGACAACTCCAAAAGTCTTTGTACTACATCAGTGGCATCAACAAAGCAAAACACATATTTCGCTTTTACTTTCCATGTTCTTCTCTGCTGTTCTTGGTCTTACTTCTGGTTTCTGTTATTTTTAAAATGTTACTTGCTGTCGTCTTCCTTCCCAATCCTCATCGAGACCCTTACAGCAGTCTTTTCAGAGTGCTTCAGAAGTACCTACCCTGAAGTATGCACTTTTTTCTCACCTGAAAATGGCCTTTTAAGAGACTCTACAGGGCTGGGTAATAATTCACTGCAGGTTCCACACTTAAATAGTACCATTTAGCTTTCGCTAGTTTCTACAAAGCACCTTCCATTGAGAACAGCTTGGAGTTCAGTGTCTTGCACAAGGACACTTCTGCGCTTTGGCTGTGATCAAACTACTAACATGGTGGATATTGGTTGGCCTGCTTTACCACCTGAGCCATGGTCCACTAGTGCTGTGTCACTAAGCTTTAGACTATAGTCTTTATTGTCTACCTGTACTTTTCTCTGTACCAACAGTATATAAGCAAAACTGCCAAGTGTTGCTTATGTTGAGAGAAAATCTAATATTATTAAACAGCTGCATCAGTGAGAATAATTTCTGGTGGTGTCATAATTCTATTATTTCTTCCGCTACCATAAAGTAAACTTTTCATACCCTCATAATCTATTTTTGTTCTTCCTGTTATCACCATATTGGGACTCCACTCATGGGTCTGTTGATGTGAAAGGATCATATTTAACTCTGCCCCTAATGGTAATGTTCCTCTTCAGACCTGTTCAGAGATATATAAAAATATAGGATATTAAAAATCAATCCACTCCTTCCTCATAGAAAAATATATGAATATGCAAATATTTTTCATTTCATTTCATTGTGTTGTATTTACAAGGCATCAGTGTGGAATTTTGTTTTACTGTTGTCTTCTTTATGGTTCACACTTGGCGAGAACAAAATATGCAACAATGAGAGCTTCTTATTCGGTGGGATATTTGTATCAGGAAATGTGATCAACACTTTCCATCGAAGTGACGCTTTAAGATACCCCACAGTCCGTATCTGTGTTGTGTCTATGATGGAGTCTGGCTCTCTCTGCTGGCAGGTACGTCGTGTGCCGCTCCATCCGAGCTGGGACGGTGTCTGTGTGGAACTTGGCCCGACGGCGTTTTGTCTGCAGGCCGGTTAGAGTGGAACACGGCCTCTACAGCAGCACCGATGTGGTGCTCGCCCATGACTTCAAACTTTACATCCTTACAGACATAAGCAAAAGCCCTTTGTATCATTTTCAGGTCAGATATTCTTTGATCTCTTCATTTTTTGTGTGTGTGTACATGTGGTCAGTCGTTTTGACGCTCTATCCTTGCGTTATATATTCAGTTCCAATGGTGTCTAGACTTAACTTGACAGATGCTTGACTTCACCTAATACTGATTTCAGTGAACTTGTCTCTGTTGGCTAAGCAGTGAATCAGTGGTCCATACATCTCTTGTCCTGGTAACATCTGGGTGGTGTTTTTGATCTCTCAGACTCTTCTGGTGTATGATCTGATCAAACGGAGCTACGTGAGAAGACAGACCGGGATTGCAGTTATTCCTTGTCTTCAGCACGAGTTCCGCCTCCTGCAGGATGGACGGACTCTTCTGGGCCTGTCAGAGACCAGGTGAGAGTTAATCTGACACATATAAGGAGTGTGAAAAGCCTGAAATTATAGACATACCTCACAAACACTAAAAAGTGTTTCTAATTGTTGTCTGCTGTCACTGTTTTGGGACGATTTCCACCTGAATACACATTCTTCTGTTTAATTAATTATAACTACGCTTGTAAACACCACAGAACCCAGCTAATGACCTAAACTGAAGAAGATACTTGAATGATTTCATTTGGCAGTATAGATTACTGAATGCGTTTATCTCCATAAACATGTAGCTCATTAAATACACAATTTACTTTGATGAGTCACAGTTTGTTTTACAATTGCATCACTAAAATATGAATTATAAAACACTTCAACTTTTTTATATTTCCTGCTGCAAACACCTCTGGTCCACAAGTGTAACACAATTTAGGTTGACATGTAAAAGCACGAACACCCAGTGCACTTGGCTGTAATAAAAAATAAGAGGGGAGTTGGAAGATACTTTGAGTAATTACAAAATGAATCACACAAAGTTCTTCCACTCCAGAAAGTCTTCTGGGCAAATGCAATGGATCATAAGCTGTGACTGTAAAAGAACCAAAAAAAAATCCTGCACATCTTAACCCTGTAAAGCCTGAACCATGAAATCATTGCCAGAAAATTCACGCTGCACAGGGAGAACATGCAAACTCCACGCAGGAAGATCCTCACCAGGACGCGAACCGGCAACCTTCTTGCTGCGAGGCAACAGTGCTAACCACTGAACCACCTTGCAACCTGATTAAAGTCTGAGGACCAAAATATTTCAAATGAAGCAAATTTAACAAAATTGGTCTTCAGGGTGCAGGAATAATTATGAAACAACAGCAGCACTTATGTATTTGTAGCTTGTTACTTATTAATGAATTTAAGACCTGCTTCCACAACAGAGCTTTATTAATTTTGGTTAATGAGCATCTTATCTTACATGTAAACAAATTTTAGATACCGGCACCCATACACCAGGGGGCGCTGGAGAAAGGGGTTACAATTAAGACATAAATGTTCCTGTTTTCCAGAAGAATTGATTGGTTCAAAATCTACAAATGTATGGCGCTTTCCTATAATCCAGACACCCTACATGCATTCTTGAAAGCAGGTTGTAACATTTTTTAAGCTCCTCGACCTTCGTGCAGATTTCATTAAAATGCAAACCTTGTTGACAGGTGTCACATTCGTTAATCAGGTTATCCTTCATAACTCTAAGTATGTTTGTCATCTCAACCTTTAAAACCGTCCTCAGCAGACCTCTTATTGCATTTCTGTTGTTCTTACAGAGATCATCTGGTTCTGTGGGATCTGGACTCTGGCTCCATCAAACACAAGATCAAACCGCCCCACAGAGAGCACAGCAGTCGTGTTCAAGACCTGCAGCCTGACGTGACACCCCACAGAGAGACAACATGTGAGCCTCCTCTTGACAGTTATCTGGCACTGTGGCGTATGTAGTCACTATAATCGTTAGGTATTTGCATGTTGTTTAGTGGCTCCCTTCCTTTGACCGCTACACCCACCTAATCCTAATTCCAGTCACTCAACATGGAATAAATTAGAATATGTACAGCATTAACGTTTGGCTTCTCGGCTCTGATCTCGTCACTCCTCACAAGGAAACATCAAGCTCAGCTCAGCAGGGAGTGGCAAGTGACACGGCTAATTTCCCCCCAAAGGGAAAGCTACATTCAGACAAGGGTGTGCTTGGGTGAGGTTGGGGTTGGGACTTTAGAAGTGCTGTCAGCTGTGATTACAAAAGTGTGTTAGATATGTGTTGTAGTGAAAGGAGTGTGAGAGTCCAGCTGGGCCAGAACTTGCATCACATCAGTCTAATCTTGTCTGTGAATCAGGATCATGTCCTTGACTGACTTCTCTAGGCCACTTTGTGTCCAAATGTATGTGTTTACTGAGGCTTTCAAACGAATGTGCCGGCATAAATATTTGTAGAAATGTGAGACAATCGCGGAGAAAAAAAATAGTGCTGTAGTGTCCAATTGGTCGGGAAGGGGAGGAAAGCTAACCTTAACTGTCACCAAGGTTTAGAAATACCGAGGTCACGCATCCAAACTACACAGTAAACCTCCACGTCATTAAAAAACGTTTGACTATAGTCACCACCTATACTTAAATGAGAAAGAAAGCACACAATGCAACATTTGGTTGAGTTTTGTAATCTGGAGCAGCTTGAACTCCTCCAGATTAAAAACTAACAAAAAAACCCAACATATTTTAACCACCAATGTACGCTTGGACACAACCCTAACTGTTTATATCAAAGTAAAGATCACAACAACCATAAAAGTAAACAGCAACAATGATTAAAAACAAAACAACAACAAACATCAACAACAATAAAACAAACAACAACAGAAATAAAATAAACAAAAACAATACCGAAATGAACAATAATGAAAATAAACAACAATACCGTTACCAAAATACAACAACCAGAAAATAATCAACAAAACATATAACAAGAAAAGCAAAACAACAACAATAAAACAAACCACAACAATAAAACAAACAGCAACAGAAATAAAATAAACAAAAACAAATCCGAAATGAACAATAATGAAAATAAACAACAATACCGTTACCAAAATACAACAACAACCACAAAGTAATCAACAAAATATATAACAACAATAAATATATAACAACAATAAAAGCAAAACAACAACAATAAAAGCAAAACAACAACAATAAAATAAATAAAAATAAAATAAGCAACTGCGATGAAATAAACAGTCACAGAAATAATACAAATAACAACAGCAGCAAAATAAAAGACAAAAATAATCAACAACAAAAAAATAAACAACAGCAACAACAAATTTTTATACTTTATTTCATTTCTGTGCGGGGAAAAGTTCAACATTTTTCATTGCTCTAAAATTCTGAGATAGATTTTTGAGAGGTTTCATGACCATTAAGCTGTCAGCTCATTTTATTATCAAGTTAAAACAAACAAAGGCTTCACATATTTCAGTTTGTGGCCTCACACAGAATTGGAGCTGGGCTCTTAGTGAAAGTACTCCATCTGACCCATTGCACCAGCACAGTTACTCTCACTGTGGATTTCTTTTTTGCTCTTCGTACTATCCCACCTGCTCTAAGTGAAAAATTCTGTGACTGGCTAAAATGTCTCGCCACAGACTACATCTTCTGAAGTCTAAAAAAAGGTTCATGGGATATTTTTGCCAATTGATGCCAAAGAAATACTGCCTAAGCTTCTACATCCTTACTTCTTGTTGAAGTTTAGATCTTCCAGGAGAAAATTTTATCCCTGACAAAGTTTCTGCACATTAGTACTCGGTGAATTGGAAAAGCCCCTTTTTAGTTATCTCTCTTTTCCCCAGTGATGCCGTGGGACCTTCGAACAGAGAGCCAGTCTGCGAAGAAGAGGAGATTGGAGTGGGAGGCACAGAGGGAGAAAGAGGAGAAAATGAGGTTGGACAGAGAGAAATTCAACTCTATACACCGGTACTTCCTCAGTGGAGATGAACAGGTACACAGATCATCTATACCCTGTTTTAGGAATTTCGTAATGTATTGCTGGTGTACTCCTAAAACCCTTCTAGCCCACTGAGGCCTTGACTCTACCAGGCCTCTGAAGATGTCTTGAAAGCACCAGTTTGATCACATTGATTCCAGTACATCCCTCAACACCATGTCATGGATTCACAGTTTCTCCTGGGAACACTGTCAATAGATACTCGTTACTGCTGCCTGTGAGCACCTCACAAACCTTGTTAATTCAGAGACACATCTTGGTCTTTGTCAAAGTCCATCAGGTTTTCACACCCACCCATTTCCCACCATATTCGACAAACTGCAAGAACCTACGCCATTTTCTTACTGTCTGTTGTTATCAGTTGCAACAAGATAATCAACGTTATTTGCTTCATCTTAGCGTGGTCTGAATGTCTTGGCTCACTGGTATATTTCTGTGTTTTCAGATTGATCCTGCAGATTTGCTCAAACAGTAGCATGAGAACTGTTTTCTGAAATGTATTTTTCAGGTGGTGGTGTGCTCCTACTTTGCTCACCATCTTAATGTGTTCAGCGTGACATCCCGCGACCATCTCCACATCCTGGAAGATAAAGCATCACAGCTAAACCTCCATCCTGCAGCTCTTACCCACAGCGGCAGTCATCTGGCGCTGGCCAACTACAACCAAGAGCAAAGGACTGCCTACGTCACCCTGTGGGACCTGCACAAAGGAACCGTGGGTCGTCACTTTTTTTTGCTCCAGCTTGCTTGAACTCGAACTGTTTAACTCTTTAAAACTTGTTGCATTTGTCAGTTTTCTGTTGGCCAAATGTCTGATGTCAAATAGATGATTTTGTTTTCTACAAATCTTCTCAGGTGAGGAAAAGACTGAGGAATGAGCCTGGAGTTTGCTGCATGGCTGTCACAGACAGTGCAGACAGAGTTGTCTTTGGAGTCACAGGAGAGAACAGGTGAACAGGCTGAGCACTTAAATGTTGTAACCCAAGTTGTTTCCCAGGTGAATGTCTCTTCTAGTAATGAAAATCCCATCAATCTGGATTTTCCTGCAGTGACCTCTGCGATTAAACTGAACTGAACTGAGCTGGTTATTGGTCTAGATTATATTTTGAACAATATCACCTCTCGCCTTGGACCCCCTAAATGAAAAGCTGCTAACTTTCCCTACATGTTTTCAATGTCTGCCTTTGCCAATGTAAAATAACAAAGAAAGGTTGTTAATGGAAGCAGCTCCTGGAGCCTAATCAGCCTCATTTACTCATGACATCAGGACATAGCGCATTTGACATTATAAAAATACAATGTAAAATACAACATTTTTAAAGAGAGACCCTAAATAACAACATCAGTGTGAATCATTTTGAAGGGCATCAACTGGATTTAGGCATAAAGAAGCTCATATAGTGAGTGATGAAGACCTCACATCAATAAATGGCAACTTGGTTAGTAGAAGGGGATGCATAAAAATAATTGCTGTGGCATCACTTTAGTATAGTCATCAGCTCTACTATTATTTATGATCATGCCTGTATGTAGGATAGTGGAATCCCAATCAGCTTTGTTGACCAAGTGTGTAAATACAAACAAGGAATTTGACTCCAGTATTTTCTTTGAGATCCAACTCTTCTCTGTTGTTGCTGCTACTGCCTGGTCAATTATCTTCACAAATTACAATATTTCTAATTATCTGCATCATCAGTTCAAAAACCTGATTGGTTACACATCGTTATATAGCCAATCAATACTAAAGGGTAAATGTTGAAAAGTTTCCTTTTCAGTAAATACGTGTAAAATATACAAAAAAGGCTTTTCAATGAAGTTATATGTTCTAAAATTTGACAACACACTTGGACTTTTTACTGTAAATGCCTGGTTGTTTATGTAGTTCAGAGTGAAACTGTACTCCATGCTAACACTTACTCAGAAAATGAAAATGAATTTGAGACTACAAAGGGCTTAATGTGTTGTTGTTCTACAGGGGAAGTTAAAAAGAATAAATAAAAAGCTGATCATATATAAAAAATGGGAACTGGAGGGTGAAGGGTAATTCCTATCCAAGTGGGGGAAAAACAAAAACAAACAATAAAGAAAGGAAATTCATTCTGCAACTACCATCTTTCTCTGGAGCTTCTGACTACATCACACAGTCTTTCTCTGTAAATTCATGATAAATTATATTCAATGAGGAAGATGGTGGAAGGTAACCGAAAGATACAAAGAGTGGAATTCCTTAAGGCGCAGGATTCTTTTCTGTCCAACAAAAGGAGGTTTTGGTTTTGCTACTTTACTGGAAAAAATATTAGACCATGAGAATGTATTGTTCAAATGGGGAATCAAGCCAAGTGTCACCACAAATGTAATCTAACCTGATACAATGTATTTTTGTAACAGCTAGTTGATAAAACAAGCATCTCGCATTTTGAATAATTACCATTGTCCTGTTTCCTCTGACAGACTGAAGGTGTGGGAGCCCTTCAGCAGAAACCATAAGAGCATCAGTGGTTATGGAAACCTGAAGATCGACGTGTCCAGTAAACTTCACCTGACAGAGGGAGGAACCAAAGCCCTCCTGCTATCAGGTAGGAGGCCCAGCAGAAAGATATTAAAACTCCTCTAAAGATGTGAGGATTAATTAGAGCTTCAATCATATCACTGAGGTGTGTTCTTGTCTTCACACGCCTGTACTAAAAATGGACTTTTTCCTCACGCCGCTCTCACAGTGAGGTCACATGAGTGCCTGTTTTCACACTTTCAAAAGAAGTTAAATCTGTGCAGTAGCTGGCATCAGGCCTTAAAAGGTTAGATTTACATGGAGGTGAAAACAGCGTCTTTGTGTCTGATACAAACCTGCTGAGTTTGACCACATTAAAAGGTCGATTCACTTTCATTTTTTAAAGCTTAATATCACAATATGGGTGAACCCACATCAGCTTCTTTGAACCCTCCTCTCAATCTTCACATGAATTAGATCCTCAGCGTAGAATCAGGAATCTGATTGTAAGCCACGTGAGTATGACACAAACATTTACTACCTCAGAATCTCTTCAAACTTTGTAGGAATGATCTTTGGCAACTAAAACTGACATCTGCCAATTTTTTGGTTGAAATTCCAACATTTTCATAATTTTTCAACCAATGGAAATTTTCAGTGAATCATTTGCGAGTTGGAAATTGAACAAGATGCCACTTTCAAATGTCTCTTGGAGCATATGTCCTGGAGTCTTGAAATTTTCAGGAGATGTTCAGACATTTCTGGTGAATGGAGAGAATGGAGAGATTTCAATATCCTTCCATAATGCCATAAAAAAAGCTTCATTTTTAGGTCTTTGTGCTAATGATCAGTTTCAGATGCCAACCCTAACCACTAATGATTTTAGCATGAAGACATTATCGAAGGATATTGAAACTTAGCACACACGTAGAGGATACTTGCATCTCTTACTATCCTAACGGTCATCAGCCTACTCATGATTCAAGATGTCCATCTGGCTGTTTGGAAATTCATTACTTTTTTACTACTAGCAACAACGATGAGCCACAACAACCACCATTTTTACTAACATATGAAAGCTTTCTAAGCATTGTAACACCATTCAGATATTATTCTCACAATAAAACTGATCAAATAGACAATATGTATTATCCATTCACCAGAAGCTTCTAAACATCTCCTGAAAATCTGAAGACTCTAGAACATATATTTCAGGAGATATGGACATCTGCAAGTGGCATCTTGGTCAATTTCCGACTCACGAGAGATTGATTGAAAATTTCTATTGGGTAAAAAAATTATAAAAATGCTGGAATTTCAGTTTTAAAATGAGCAGATGTCAGTTTCAGAGACAGAGATTATTCCTACAAAGTTTCAACAGAGAGATCTGAGATGGTCAAGCAACCACCTTCGCTGAGTTGGCACGGAATGACCCATAAACAAAGTCAGCTCCATGTGAGTGTATTAAATTAAATGAAAAATACAACAACACTGGAACATTGGCAGTCATTCTTGATAGAAATTTTAACTTTGTGAAATTACATGATCTGATAAAACAGCGACGAAATCAGAGGAAAAAAAATGTGTTGGCTGAAGATCATCACATTATTATGTTTCCTTCAGTAGTTCATTAACAGCTGTCTGTACGTCCATCGGTGCAATAAAAGCAGCAGTTGCTAACGGCTAATGCAGCTGCTTTAAACGGAACTTATTTAACCAAAATCACAACATATCCAGACTAAAAACAGGACTTAAAGACAACAGCAGGACCTGCCTGCAGCTGACAATACAACAAATCATTAGTGTTCTTGCAGCTAATCCGACCACAGCAACTGCTGATTTGCCACATTAACGGCAAATATATCACTGACTGACTACTTGTCTTTCTTTGGCCAATAAGTGTCGCATTTCCAGCTGTGGCCACCACACTAAAATCCTAGCACTGTTCCTGGTTTAGTCATTGACCCAGCGGTCCAACCACATCTCTGGAACCTGTATTATTAGCATGAGTAAACCCCAGGTGTCACCAAATAAACCACAAGAGAATATCAACCCCTCCAAATCTGTTTACTGCTAAACCACTCGAAACTGACTTTTTTACATTGTTGTGATAATCCAGGACAGTTAAGCCTGTGGGACTTGGAGGCGTGTCGCGTCCTGTCTGTGCTATCCCTGGATGCACACGTTCGCTGCACTAAGCTGCTCGGTGGAAACGAGACTTGCATCCTACTAGGCCTCAGCCACAGCCCCACCCTCGTCACCGTCAGGTCAGCACCCAGGACCGCCAGCTCAGCACATCACGTCTCTGAAGATGGAGACCGGTTTGGAGAGTCCAGCAGCAGCGAGGATGAAGACAAGGACTCGTAGAGCTCACTCTTCCCTCAGTACATCCTGGACCTGTGAAGAAAAGCTCCTTTCTCCTTTCGTTATAAAATCATCTACATTCATTTTTGTATGTTTTAGAGGTACAGTCACAAGGGCATCTGGAGGCCTTGAAATTTCTTTAAGAGTCCAGTTTCCTTACAAAAACTGCTTTTACACAGAATCTTAAGACTATTAAAAGATCCTGAATGTTGTTACTCTTGCTATTTCTTTACCTTTAGTCTGTTCATTAGTCCAAAATCAACTAAATGTTTCACATATTTTCTTAAAAAACAACAAAGGCAATGAATCAACTCCCTTTCTGTCTGTGGACGTAGTCGCTTCAACTGTAAAAGCAATGAATCATTGCTAATTGATAACCCATCCCTTAGTTTTATCGTTTATTTGGGTCAAGGTTGTATTAGTTTAATTGGTCAACAACTAATTCTTAAGAATGACTGTGTTGAATATACAGGCCCCAAGGAGAAACAAGTGCAACACGTTAAGACATGCAACTTGGAAAACCTACAATCACGGAAACAAACCCGAGTACACCTGTGACTGTCAACTGCCTTAACTGCATGAACTTGGGTCATAAAATGAACCGGAAAGACCAGAACCGTCGTAGTTTTGGACTTGTGGACTGTTGCCAGCTGCATGGCTTCAACATGGAATTCTCAGAGGAAGTGAAAAATCTAACAGGAATGGGAAATGATACAGAAAGACTGACCAACTAAAAATCAGTGGAAACCATAGACTGTATAAAAAATGGACCCTGAAAAATGAAGCCAACCCGGAAGTGTCAAAAACCTATGTCTGCCAGCTGCTGGCTCCAAAAAGCCTTGGCTCCCTTGGACTTGAATTGGAAAAGAAGTGATCACAGAGTTTTTCTTATTAGTTTTCATGGTCAAATCCAGAGATCAGGTGTCCAATCTGAAAATAAATCAATACTGAATTTTTAAAAAATCGTCAAAATTTTGCGGGGCAAGGGGCGTGGCTGGCTTGATTGACAGTCGGCAGCGACGATTCAGAAGAAGCGAGCAGAAGGCGGTAAATGTGGGCGGGCAGAGAGGGCCCGCCTCTCAATCCATCTGACCAATCACTGCTCCTATGGCTCCGCCCCCCTCTGACGATTTTTGCGTCACTGGCTCCAAAAATCCAAGATGTCAACCAGGAAGCAGCAAAACCCTGGCTTCATTTTCTCCGTGCAGAAACCAACGGGTGACGTCACGGTAGCTACGTCCATCTTTTATACAGTCTATGGTGGAAACACAGGTGTAGCAGTAATCAGGATGTATAGAACGGGTCGTAGTACCACTAATCAGCGCTGCAATGTTCATCCTCCTAAAATGACTCCACAGACAGCGTGCCACTTTCACAATCTAAAAGACAGGAGGGCAGCTGAGTTTCTGTGACAGCTCAGAGAGTGAGAGCGACATTGTATAACTCAACCCTTAGTGGATGGTGTCCAAGAAAAACAAAAAGCCTTTTCTTTAGCACAAAGATTACATTTTGCTTAAGAACAAGAAAAGGAGCGTCATGAACAGTAGGAGCACATTGTTTGGTCCAAAGCACACTGCCAAAGTAACAGAAGAGTTTCTAAAGAGGAAAAAAGGGAAAACTATGATGTGGCCAAGTGAGCCGCTTGATCTGAATTCAATAGAACACCCTATGGGGTTTTGAAAGAGAAAGGTAGAGCAACACAACCCCTCCAGCAAAAAGCAGTGAAAAAAAAACTGTCTGATGAACATTTCTCCAGAAATTTGTGCAACAGTGGCGTTCTCCATTCAGGGGACGACTGAGTGTCATCAAAAATAACAGTGGACATATTGGTAAAATAAAAGATTTGAATCAGTAATAAAAAAGTATTGACTTCTGTTGCATTGACTTCCCACTGTGGAGCCTGAGTATTTGACATGCAAATCTGTTCATTTATATTTCTACATAAGAGCAGATACTGTTCAGCTTAAAGGTGATGCAATTATTGTCACATGATACAGCTTTGAATCATTTGACCATATAATTTTCATACATTGATCATATCTGTAATTATGACTGTGAAAGTCAAACTTCTTTAATTTATCGGGTGCTACTTGTATGGAAGTACCAGCAAAGGCAGGTTACAGTTTGTCAGGTTGCCTCAATGCCTGGTTGTGTAGAAGTTTGTATGAGAAAATTAACCAACTTCTCCCTTGATCTGCTACCTCAATAAACATTGTTCTAATGAGTTTGTGGACTCAATCGCTAGACTATGGTCCCACTTAGAGTACAACAGATAATAAAGTAGGGTATGTTTAAGGGTGGGGCTACCTTGTGATTGACAATAATAAATTAGAAAGTTTCCAGGAAGCTGTAACTTACAGGCTGTGATAAATACAGCGTTACTGTAATGTCTTGTGACAACAGCGTTGGCTAATGGCACAGCAGACTGTCCTTGCTTGAATCACTCCGTACAAATGTTTTTACTTACTTTACACCAAAGAATCGAATAGTAACTGAATGACTATACTTTGTTTTAATGAATATAAAAAGAAATGTACACAATAGTGATAGTGAATCAGTGACAACACAAACATGAAGTCCTCTTCCAGTGTCCCTTCAACAATCATCTCCTAAATTAAATATCAGTCTCTTGTAAACATATTACATGTGTAGGTTAATCTCTAGTCATTACTGTATAAAGACAGACACTGATTCCAATAACTGAGTACAATTCAGAAAGTGGAAATAAAGCAAAAACTTCATTTGGGCAGAAGTAAAGAAAAAAAAATGACCATTAGCGGGAATACCCTATTTTTTATTAGGACCTTGTCCGGAGGTAAAAGGGATAGTTAATCAAAAGACGCTTTCATTTTTTGTCATACGTCAAAATAAAAAAATAATAGTCTCACAAAAAAAGCAAACACTTGGAAGATGGCAGCTTCAAGCTGATGATTCTTGCAGCAGCTGAACTTCCTACAGACTGCAGTACAATTATAGCCAGCACAAGTTCAATCACAACTTGTCCTTGATTAATAATAAGCGCTGCTGCTAATGGTGTTCGATTGTGCTCTTACAACATCACAAGTACTCTTATCAACTACGACTCACAGTCCTAACGCTCAGGCTGAAGGCATCTTCCAGGTGAGGGTCACTACCTGGACCTGCGATCTTTTCTGTTCTTGTCTAGGCTTTTGTCCATGGTCTTTTCGTTGTCCCCTCTGCATTTGGGGCAATACCACTTGCCCTTTGGCTTGTAGGTGAGGCCCACACAGGAGAAGTGGAACCACTCAATAGGGCACTGGTCATTGTCGCAGCCAATCATCTCACCGTAAGACACCTGCTCACAAAGACAGTAGGTGGGCTCATTGGGATCAATAGCAAAGTCGACAGGCGAGGCGTCCCGCTCCTGTTTGGCCTTGCGCTTCTTCTTCTTCGCAGACTTGGACTTCTTCTCTCTGGGCGGAGGAAGGGACAGCTCCTCCACTGGGTCATCCACCATAGAGCCGTTAGCAGACGGGTGGCTGGAGTCGCGGCTCTCGCTGTTTCGTTGGCGTCGCGGACGGCGGGTTGAGGAGCGTTCAGGGGCTGGGGACTCTTGGATGCTGGAACGCCGCTCGGTGGTGAGCCGCTCAGCCTCGCTTGGCTCCTGGAGGCACAGGGAGTGGGAGTCCATCTGACGGGAGCGGTTCTCCACCAGCTCCGTCATCTGGGTTACGACATGGATCTTCTCATCACCGAGCTCCTGGCTGATGATGAGCGCTCTCTGCAGCTGGATCTGCAGGCGCTTTCTCTGAGCTGCATCTTGCTCACCTTTGTATTTCTCAAACACTTCGTCCACCTCCTTCAGCACCTCTGCAGAGAATAAGAACACAGGCAATTAATGTGTGAGGAAACACTGCACAAATTCCTGAATCTAACTTATTTATTGTTGTTTTAGTCAATAATTGTATTTAACCCTCTGAACTCCAAAATGCATGAGCAAATTTGAAAGGCATGTTATCTTTAAATGACTTTAAAAAGCACCAAAACTATACCATTCAGCAGGTCCAAAAAATGTAAAAAGATTTTTAAAAATCATCAAATTTGCAGCTTTCTGACAGTTCCTGAACTAATGACGTGTAAAATATTGTTCCACTGCTAAACCTGAGCAAATCTAAGCTTAAAATCATTGATCAAAATCACTTTATTCTACATATCTCAAAAATGCTACTAGTGACTCAGCTGCAACCAACAGTCACATGACAGAATTTCTGCAATAAATACTTCATTAATATGAACAGCAACTGTTCTATACATTTTGTAGAGTTTCAATTTAATGCATCAGATGCAAACTGCCATAAAAAAGCACAACAGAAACGCAAAGTTTGATTGCATGAAACAAACCCCAAGTCTACTCCCTCCCTGGCGCATCAACAGCCGATCATACCCCTTTGATATTGGAGGCCTCCTTGGGGGTTCTGTACAGGTCTCAGGGTCTCTTGTGCCCTTCAGCAGTCCTCCACCTGATGGCGATTGACTTCCCAGTCTAAACACACCCACCCCCAACCACCTTTGTCTTGGCAAGCAACACACTCCCAGCAGATTGCTTTGAAGTCTGATGGAATTGACATCAAGGTGCACATAGAGGCGACTGTGGGGTCCCCGTCCAGTCATACCTGGTCCAGGTCGGCCACAAGGTGCCATAGGGCCATTTCATGGTTTCCGCATCTGTGTGCACACACCCGCATACCAATTATATGGCAACCAGTGATCCCTCCTGAGGTGTGCGGAGCACAGTGGCAGACATATCACAGGACTTCTGGAGAAATTAGGATTTTCTACTGTGTTTGGGCTCCATCAAATGAAATGCACGTCCAGATCGAAGCACCTCTAAAAGTCTGGCAGCGACTGTTACGACTGCAACTCTTTTAATGAAAAATTATAAAAGGTGTGGATGACCTCGCATAGCCTCTCCTAATAAATTTGTTTTAGGCGCCACTTGTTTTTTGGCACATGCACAGTCTGCATGCTTTAAGTATAAATTTTTGACAACAGGCAGATGGTCTGCACAGACTCTGGGTGGATGTCGAAATGTCCACCACCCCACCCCTGTGGACATGAGTTTTACTTGTTTTAAAAAAACAGTTACATATCAAGGTGAGCTCATACCTTTATCCTTACTTATTTTTTTATTTATGTGGGTATGCTTCATTTTTGCATTTTCTTCTCTTTTTTTTTTTAAATGTTGTGTTACCATTAAAATTATTACCTGTGTACCTTCATGGATACACAATTGAAGTGGTTAAATTCAAATTAACCTTTTTTTTTTCTCCTAACATTTAATTTTAGTCAATTTTCCCCTCTATAACCAAGCCCTATCTTATCTTAGGATATCTTGCTGAAAGTCTTCAGTAGACACTGCAAACTTATTGAACAGGACTTGGACATGATGTTAGCAGCAGTGGAGCAGGAGGAGGAAGAGCAGGAGGAGGAGGAGCAGGAGGAGGAAGAGCTGGAGGAGGAGGAGGGCTGAGCCGCAGTGAATTCCTGCCTACAGGAAATGACGGCAGTCAGATGCTGAAGGGGGTTGCCTTGAAGAGGGGCTGTCCGGCTCTGCGGTTCACACTCGACGGAGCAGGCAGAGTGGAAAGCAGACACCTTACAAACCCATGAAGATGTGTAATCTCGCTTTACATCAACCTAAACGTATCCGTGTGTGTCATGTTCTCGGGCGGCTGTGTCGACAGACTTCTTGCTGACGGAAGCTGCTTGTCAGGCTTCTCACTCTGCGTCAGCATGAAGCTACAACGAGGACTGTTTTCCTGTAGTGTACGCTTTTGTTAACAAATGTCTGCAGTGTTGACTGCCTTAACACTACCCCCAGCTTTGTCAATAACGGAGTTATGAACTAAATAACTAAAAAAAACAACGCGACAATAAACTGAGCCGGCGCTTTATCGTTTGCAGAATCTCACACCAGCTTACATTGAAAAAACGGCAGTGTATGTTGACCATGGTCCTCAGACAAGGGTTCGCACATGAATGAACACAATTATCGACTCTGTACACATCGCCACTCTACGTTTATGGCTTCGGCATTTATTACAACGATCAAGCAGAGTGTGATTCGGATGGCTTAGTTTATTCATTGTTTTCAGTGGTATTCGCACAATAATCCTCAGCGAAAACACCGTGGTGGGCGGCAGTGTGCACCTACTAAAAAAGTTAAGATTTAGCAAATATTTAGCCCTAATTTTTGTATTATATCTACGCCGACTTTGCCATTGGATATCATATATTCATACCACATTTGGTCCCTTGTCACATACAATAGTGACGTTTGCCCAGAGAAAGAAACATTAAATTCCATTATTTTCTCATTGACTTTGGTGCTGGACACAAAACAGGACGGAGCGTATCCGGGCTATGCTAACTGACGAATGTGTGACTTGTTTATTTTAACACTTGGCTCGTCAGTGTGGTTATCCACATTACAGACAGTCACATTGCTGTTTGCTGAAGCAGAAATGAAAGAGAGGTTCTAGCTTTTTGCAAAATGGGAACACAAGGCTCGCGCCTGCTCCACCATTTCAGCACACCATGCTATACTGCCGTTAATGTTTGCCACTTCTATACACGCAGTTGTAGTTGGAGATAAAAACGTGTAAACACCATACCTTGATACTTTGCATCAATTTCTCGAAGCAGTGAAACATTTCTTTGTATGTCCAAAGGCAGGGACTCCACACATTCCAGATAATCCTCCACATAGTTGACCAGTTGTTGCGACTTGTCGGCATTTGGATAGTGATGGCCTAACATCGTCTCTACGATGCATAGAGGCACTAAAACAATATGGAGGAAATATGAAAAATATACTGTTAAAATCAAATGCTTGGCGACTTTGCAGCTTGTAGGGCAGTTCCAAGCAGCAGTTCACTTCAAACAAAACTCAAGCTACTGCGCATGCGGGAGTATTTTCCTTTTATGGTATTGTACAGTTTCCTTTTATTTGTCGTCATCGAAGGCGGGGCCATTGGCCTTCGGAGGATCGGGATTGGCTGAGAGCGGCCTCATTATCATAGTATTTTCCCGGGAAATTAAACCAATGGGGAAATGAAAAGACAGAGCTGCCATAGTTTAGACGGCGACTAAATTTGACCTTGTGTTTCATATTGGCGCAAAGCAGCTACAAAATTAAATGCTCAGGTTTTCAAAATACAAATACGTGATGTGTTTTGGCAGAATTCAAAACATAAATCTGTTTTATTGCAATGTTTACATATATTTTTTAATGTACACAGATGTTTACAAAGGCAACATTAACTTAGATTTATGTTTAGGAACGACAGTAGGCATAAAAAAAGATAAAAATATAAGAACAATAAATTTTGCATCTTAACAATGGTCAGAATTAAGGCAGGAGAAGTTGAGATTATGCAATTTTAAATGCCTGACGTTCAACAACCTCCCACAATTACCATAATGCAATTGGATAGTGCCTGTTCTTTGTTGTTATCTTTCTACAACTCCATGACTGCAGTTTTTGACGTAGGTCCCAAAGCCAGTACAGTTTGTATAAGATGCCCAGAATATGCAGACTCATTGTGGTTACTCAAATTAGTTTGCTGACTTTGTTTTGATAATTAATCCAGTTCAGCAAATACGGTGTTGTTGCTTCTTATTTTGTTTCTCCACTTAGTGCTCAGAAAATTTATTTGTGAGATGAACTGTAGTTTCATCTTTTGTTTATTGGCTGTAAATGAAACTAAACAAAAAGACAAAAGTAAGCAGCCAAGAAACAGACTGATCCTAATTCTTTAACCTCAGTCACGAGGTTGAGGTGAGAACAGAAGTCACTGTGACAATACCATATAATCAAACCGTGTCACTGCCAGCCACCTGCTTTTGTGTCTTTGGGAAATGACTTATTTCCTCTTTTCTGTGTCACATGAAGTGAGGGAATATGGTCAGTGCTCTGTCAAGTGATGCTTAAAGCTCACTGTAAAACTACAAAAAAATGAACTATATTCACTGCCAATATCAATATTACTAATAGCACTTCTTCTGCTGTTACAACTGTTACTGCAGCTGCTGGATTTAAAACTAAACCTACACTGTTACTTCATTACTGCTGGGACTGCTACATGTGCCACTTCTAGGTGTACCACTAAAATTACAACAAAGAATATTGCTGTTACACCTGCTACTGCTGTAATTAATATATTATTATAGTTCGGCTCCTTTGATTAGTAGAGGTAGTATGGCTGCCAAAACCACTATGACCGCTAGTCCTGGCATTATGCCATTTCTTCAGTTCATACTTGTACAGCATTACAACCATTTTTCAGCTATTTGTATTGTTACTAATAGTATTGCTGCTCCTAGAACTATTATAACCACTACCACTACCACCAATGGATATTAATAATACTAAGATTACATCTACTGTACAATTATTACTATAACTACTAGTATTAGTACTCCTACTACTGCTGTGATTACCACTTCTATAACTACATCATTACTATTACTTAGCATTGTATTGTTAACATTGCTATTTTATAAATACTACTACGATCTTTACTGGTATTACCAGTACTATGCTACTACTATTACTACTTTTATAACTACCACCACTATTACTAGTAGGAATGGTAATAATGCTATTATTACAACTATCATACTATATTAGTTCCACAACTCTCAGTATTAATACTATTGTGATTACAACTACTGTAGCTCTATTACTACCACAACTACTAGTATTACCATTATTAAGCTACTGCCCCCTACTACAACTGTTAGAGCACTACTTAGTATAAACTGAGGTAAGACACCCAAATGTATTGATGACTATGACCTATGGAGGTAAGATTCCCCCACAAGGTAATGGGGTAAGATGTCCTTTTTTTAAGATGTTGTATTTTGTTTCATTTGAACAACACTGTAGTCTTTTATGTTTCTGTTTTCCTCTAAATTAGCTA
>NW_007578250.1:274087-277434 GCF_000690725.1 Stegastes partitus
AACTACAGATATTTCTACTAATGCAACCACAATGACTACTGTAACTTTATTACAAGTAAAATACTGTACTCGTGTCATAACTTTATACTTTCTGTCTGCTAACTGATAGTGGAAGGAAATCACATGAGCAGGCCAGTTATTCTCGTTTCTTTTCACTGTGTGACAAAATGGCATGCGGCCTTTATCACCACTTTTGTTCGACAGCTTCTCTTTGCAGTCACATCGGTTTCGTTTCCTGACTTACCGTCAGTTGACCGGGTGAAAGGATCAATTGCCCTGCTGAATCAACACTAGTGCTTCCTGTTGGTTTTCAACGCAAAATGTAAAACAACAACAACAACAAAAAAAACACTTGTACAAGGGTAATCCAAAGAAATATTGAATTTGTTGAGTTTCTATGTTTAAAAAAAAGGGTTCACCTTACTATGTGAAGTGCTTTGAGAAAAAATTAAAACATTAATTGAAATTGAATTTAACTGAATTGAATTGAATATGATGGCGGAAAAGTTACCAGCCATTTGGTTATTGCTTCGATCCAGTGATGGAAAAATACTAAAGATTGTTTTTCTGTTTTCCAGGCACCTAATAGTCTGTGAGAATGTGAAGGATTCCTTAGAAAGACAGACTCCTGCCAAAGAAAGTTGCTCTCCTGCCACAGAGAGCTACACTCCTGTGACAGATAAGAGGAAATTTAGTGTTACATTTCTATTCAAGATGAAAGAGAAACATAGGGCTATCCTCCCATGACAAGACAAACTGTCCAGAACCGAGAGAACTTGCCCCTCCATAGGTAACATGATAAGAAGTGTATAAATACTGACAGTCCTTTCACTCTCGGAGCTCATTTCCCATAACCATGTGTGAGATTCTTCGCACTTTTGGATAAAGAAACACTGACTTCAAGATCCTCATTTTGAGAGTTCTTCTTCACCCACATCCTGGTAGAAAACCCATCAACTGAAATTTTAAGTTTACAATTTGAATGAATTTGTAAAAATTCTACTCAGTTCTTTTGCGATACATTGCACAGGATACGCATCGCAATGTTACTTTACACACTTTATGGCAAAGTTTTATTTGATTCAGATATGGGAGGAAATTGATTATACACCACTTTACTGTATAAGAAGCATTTAAAACAGGCATTTTGGTGTGACTATATCTATACTTAACACCCGAAACATATTTTTACTAAATCTGAGTAGTAACACTGATTCATTAAGTTAAACACAGTGATTACTTGTATGATGTAAAAAATTACACACGTTATCTCATACTCCTATTTTTTTTAAACAAAAATAAATAAAGATAATTTTACTCCCTGATGGCGCCGGATGCTTTTATTGTTTTAATACAGTTTCGACTTCCGCTCGTGCTGCACGCGCACTTGACGCAGCGCTGCATTTATGAGCGAAGGCGCAGCGCTGTTGTTGCACATTCAGCTGGCTAGAAGACCAGTGCGACGTTAACCCAACGAGTCAGTCAACGCTTTTTCACCATGCAGAAGGCTGTCGTGTTCGCCTTTGTCGCCTGCTGCGCTCTCTCAGGTAAGACGTTCTCTGTTCACATTTTATTTTTTTAAAGCATTGCAGGTGTTTCGAAGCAGTTCGCAGAAAGCCCGTTACGCTCCAGAATCGATCGATCTACTGTCATAACGAGGCAATTATGCTGCCTCATGTTGTCAATAAAGGGATCCTACGCAGGCTTTATGTTGCTGTACTGCCATGTCATGTATTGCAAATAAGTCAAGCAGGAAGTGGGCTATTATTCGCCGTTTAAATTAAGATGCTTTAATCAGACCTCACTGTGACTTCCTGGATTGTTTAGGGAACAGAAATTTCCGCAGTCTTTCGATAGTGTTTCAGCTCTGAGTCACATGTCTGCTGCCAGATGAGATCTCTCTCGCTCTTTTTTTTTTTTTTTTTTAAAGGACAGGATGAATCCGCAACTTAGACTGAAACCCAGAATCCAGTGCTGAAAAACAGCAGTGACATCTCCTTCCCTTTCTTGGGATGTACAGTTAAATAATTAGGTTTACTTAAGCCTAAATAATGACTTGTTTAACAACCAGAAGTCATGGCTTGTATTTATTCTTTAATGCTTTCTGAAAATCCCCATCCGTCTGCCGCACTATCAGTAACATGACAGTGGTAACCCAACCAACCATCTCTACATAAAGGCCAGACACTGTTTGAACAACCACTGCATGAACCTGCAGATAAGCTGTGTCCTGAAAACACATCACAAAATGTCATAAAGCTCACGTTACCTTTGATAAATGTGCCATTATCAGTTGACCTCAATGTGAAAATCGGTCACGCAATTAAACTCGTCGGTCTGATCATTTTTTTGTTTAAAGGATTCAGTTGTAAGCAGTTTTAGGCGAAAAAACATTAACGCTGCAATAAACGTTTTTATGTATATCACCAGTGGATTAAATGGTCTAACGTAAAGGCTCAAGCATTTTAACCCCACAGATAATTATCATCTAACTCTGCCATATGGTGTTTGTTTTTGTTTTTTTAGCCAATTTTGCCTCAATGTTGCCGCAACTGACTGTATATAAAAGACAGACGAAGCATCTAGGTATGAAAAGTGAAGCCAAAGCTTTAAAACTTTCTAACAGCCAGTAGGGGGCGACTCGTCTAATCAGAAATAATAGTCTGATAGTATAGAAATCTGAGGAAGTTCGAAGATAATTTGTCACCTTAGTAAACATCGCCCAAATAAGTTTATGGTCTCTATCTCTAGTTTCAAGTCTTGACAGTGTTGACAGGAAGTGTTCTCAAGTCAGATCTATTACTTGCTTGTTATGTTTTATTATAAAAGACCAACGTGTTGACGGTTACATTCCAAACTCAAGTCTTCAAAACTAGTCCACAAACAAGTCACAGTTGCTATGTCCGTCTTTTGTATACAGCCGTTGTTTACGGTCCAACAAATTCAGCTATGACAAGCTACGTTTCCAGCAGTAGCAGGCAGTTTGTAACGGTAAAGGTTTGATTAAAAAAGCTAAAAGAAATAAATTATCGAGGTAGCAAAAGCACAAATGAATAATAATGTTGCTGTGTTTCCAGGAAGTTGCTTGCAAAGTCGTTAGCCATAACAGCTTAGTCAGTAATATATCTAATGTTGTATTTTCAACTACCCCAATGTGTCCAAAATTTTGCTGTTGCAGCTGTAAGAAAATTTTAGTTAGGAAGCAAAATTTGGATACTGAAATGGATTTCTTTGTCTTTTTGACTGAAGCGCTGTCATTGGCCGAAGACGCATTGGAGGTCCATCTTCCCGCAACTGTGTCCCCTGCAGAAGAGTTTAGCCCAGAGACCACCATGGCAAAAACCACG
>NW_007578250.1:277604-285709 GCF_000690725.1 Stegastes partitus
AAATAAAACAGTCTGCCTGATGGCTCAGATGGGGCTGCAGATCCGACTGCAATCAAAAGAGGTACAACAAATGTTGTTGAGTTATCTAGCTAATTTTTGGAGCGAAATCTTGTCTTAAAATTGGATTTAATGATCCAGATTGAGCCTCTGACTCAGCTTTCAAGAGTTTCTTTGTCAGCATCCTGTTTTCAGAAATTGAGAAAAAGTTTTCATTGAGGTTTTGTGTTTTTTTGTTTGGTAAATGTGGTAGGTGAAATATGCGTCATCTTTGTGTCACGAGACAATCGCTAATCCTACATCTCCAGGAAGTACACGTTGAAGAAACCCTGCAGTTGCCTGACTTCTGTCTTAATATTTTTCAGGCCAATGGAACCTTCACTGTTCAGCCAAACAAGACCACCCCATCTGGATTTTGTAAAGAAACCACGGCCAACCTTACCCTTTCCTTCAAGGAAGGTTTCATTACCTTCCTCTTCAACAAGGTACTTTTGAGTTCCTTCCTAGCGTTGTCATAAATGTGCTATTATAACGGCCAGAGTTGGTGGTAGTGGTGGCAATGAGATCAGTCCTGGTTTTTGTCGTAACTCAGTTTCTACCTGTAATCAAATTAGGACAATCAACTCATTGAGTTTTTTGGTAGTGATGAATGAATTGTTTAACTTTATAAAAAGAAGAAATGGTAGGGGAAAAAAAGAGAGAAGTGTATTTGACAGGAACATGTGACAGGGAAACCGCATCACACTGCTTCACTCTCTGTGATTCATTTGTGGTTTTCAGAGTGACAAAGCACATGAATGTTGAAACTGCTTGTTTAAGCATAAAGTTAATGTAAAGTACAAAACTGAAGCAGAATTACAATAACAACGCAGCCTGGTAACCCTCGTGACGTATTCATTTGCAGATCAGCAACCACAGTGGAACAGGTGAATTTGAAGTGTTTTTGATGTTCCTCTTTACTAAGAAAACAGAAGATTAGATACAATGTTTTTAAAATGTTCTTTGGTTACGTCTGTTATTTTGCCATATTTGGGTACTTTATTACTAAAACTCTACTGGCATGCAGTGCAGCTCTCATAAAAGGTTTTCTTTTTATTCCATTGCTGAAAAAGGGAAGTATGTTACTGTGGTTTAAGTTCCATAGTCTAGAATCAATTAAACCCCACAGCCCCCCTTACTATTAGAATTCAAATATCTTAGCAAAGTTAACAGGTCATTGGTTAGCACTCCAAAACTAGTTGCATCAGTGTGGCAGCATATATATACTATAGTAGGAGTACATCCCTGTGCAATATCACTTAAATGTCACTTTACAGTAGTTGAATGACTACTGGAAAGACATTCTGCCATACCAAGAGAACATTTTCAGTTATAGTGTTTCCTTTTATGTTCTTTAGAAACCCTTGTGTGATTTTGACAGTGTGCTTTAGATCATTATCATGATGACATTTTACTCCTCTGCTAAGCCTCTGCAGACTGGGAGTCATCTGGTCAGCCAGTATTTTGGTATATCCACAGACATCTATGGTGTCATCTATAAAAATACTCTCCCCAACACCTCTCGTTCTCATGCAGCCCCATGTTATCAAACTACCACCTCCATGCCCCACTGTCAGGGCTATGCATGTAGTTCTGTCCAGGTTCACACTAAAATTGCCAAACCCATTTTAAACTGAACACGTTTAGCTTGTTTGTTGTGACCGCAGGATGTGATCTGAGTATTCACCAGGCTCATTTTGCAGTTTTGTGCCAAGTAGCAAGGTTGCTTTTCTTGGATGGCGTCCACAGAGGTTGACATAATGCACTGTCCTCACTACGTGAACTGTCACAGAAGCTCTCACCAGTCTCTTACACAAGTAGATTGTGCAAGTAGTGCACTGTCCGTGGTGTCATGTAAAGAAGACAACCACTGTGGCTTTGATTTGTGGTACGATAGTTCATTCTATACCTCCTGTATACTGCTGCAACTGTGTTTCCATGTGTGTTTAGTTGGTCGCTGTTCTGCCTTGATCCTTTTTCACCTTTGTACAGACTGACTATCAGACATTTCAATTCCCCTGGCAGTTTGTTTTCATGTGAAGCCATGATGCGGGCATGCAGATAGACGCAGCTCATAGGTCCAAAGCATGAGAAAGCTGTGGTCTATTTATTCTGTGTTTTTAGCCATCAGAAACAGTCTTTCAGAGCCCAAACCTGAAGAATTATTGTATAAGTTTAAGCACAGTTTATGCAAGTGGGGCACAGGTTTAAGAACTGCTATTATTAATATTACACGGTATGTTGTGTATGAATATAGTGTTTACAAACCTTTCTAGTGGGCTAATAGTTTTTTTGAAAAATGCAGTGAAACATTACATGCAAATTCGTAACAGCCAGCTATATTGTATCTGTCATGTAGGTCGACTGCCACTAAGACGGTGATAAATACATGAGGGTTAATAAAAAAAACAGTAACATTTGGTTGAACTGGTCAGACAGGCTCTGTTAGCAGCTGAGAGACAACTTGTTTTGCTGTGAAGAGATCTTTGTTTGTTCTGACCTCTGTTTGTTCTGAACATAGCGCTCAGGTGGTGGCACTCAGATAAAATCACAGATGATCAGTGTTCCTAATCACAGTCTTGTATGCTCACTGAAATAAAAAAACATCGTCCCGTATGTATTTACAGTAAGGATTTTGCATGCTGCCCGTAGCACAGTCTGTCATTGGATAACCACTTGATGAAAAGCTGACCTGTTTTCTTTTATTCTCCTCAGAGCGTTGCCAACAACACTGCATTTGTCAATGCTCTGTCTTTCTCAGTGACATCGCTCAAAGGAGGTAAGTCTGAAATTTTAGGTGTTGTGTTTTCCGCTGTTGCATCCACTCACCTTTGGACTCTTTATTGGGTCACTGCCTGCGCACTGATATTTCAGCAACAGGTTGGTGTTGCACAAGGCTGGCAAAGATTAACAAGAAATATTTAGAGCCGGTAGCTTCCTCGTTTGTGTGTGTCTGTTCTGCTATGTTTAGACACAACCTGTGGAATTACTGTCAAGCATGTGATGCCAGGAACAATCAACCTATTTCCAGTGATATGTGGTCTAACAAGTTTAGACTGTATCAGATCATAAGCATCTCTCTTTATGTCATCATGTCCTGACAGGACCTGAGCATTACTTTGTTATACCGTTGCAGGTAACGCAGCAAGTACTGCCAAAAACGAGTCAACCCATCTGTTTGCTGCAAAGATCGGACGCTCCTACTCCTGCAGGAATGAATCCATTTACATGGGAAATGGACTGTACCTGGATGTCACTCAAGACAGGCTGCAGGCCTTCAATGTGTCCAACAACGACTTTGGCACTCGTAAGTGTCCTCATTAAAACAAATAAATCACGAGAGCTTCTACTAAATGCATTGTTATAGCTTTTCATGTGAGGAATACTCCTAATACGCTTATTAACAGCAGAATGTGTTGTCAAAAGTAAACAACAACAAAAAAATACTCAGAGTGGCTCCTTTCACAGTCTTATTTTAATGCAGTGTATGTATAGAGTAGTCTACTGGGTAGTTTAAAGTCTAACGCATATCTGTTTTAGATAAACGGATCATAATTTGCATTTGACATCTAAACCTCCAAGATAAGTCTCAGATAATTATAATGGAATAAAAAGCATTTTTTTCAGTATCGGTGGTAGAGAAGAAGTAGCCCGAAGTAGAAATACTCAAAGTACTTAAAAATGCACTTGAACACTAAAACCCTCTCAACCTCCAGTAGTTTCTGGGCATTTTTTTTTTTTTTTGCTCTTGTCATGTTTTTGCTCACTTCTCGGCAATATAAGGTCTTGCTTCCCAATGGAAACCACACTACCACAGATAGAAGTAGGAACCACTCAAAAATGTCCTTGGTTACTTTTTGTTTAATGCTTAGTCATCTGCCAGAGAACCCTACAATCCAGAGTTGCCTTTGTGACCCATCTACGTGAAATCAGTCGCATTGCACTTTGGGCTATATCTGAGATATAGCCCGACTTACGTTAACACGTGATAGATAAAATACTGAATTTGGTTTTATTACTTAGATCGGTCCATTTAGTTGTTTTCTACATGTAGGTAACATATAATATTGTAAGAATGTTACCCAACACAGCCACCTGCAGGTCAGGAAGAGCAGTTTTAACTACAGTTCGACCGTACCAGCTGCCTGTCACTGTTGGGATGTTTAATTTCCCATGCAACAAAAACAGCCTTGAGCTGTTACTGTACTAATAATAAGTTGAAAAATATGAAAATACTTGCTAATTGATCTTTTGTAGGCTGTTGTAGTGACGAACTGTGAAATCAGCAGGACATTTTACTGACACTTCACCTCTTATTGGGTTTTAGAAAAACTGTGAGCAAGTAAGATGTTTGCATAAATCACTATGTGTGTTTTCTAGCTGACAACTGTGCTGCTGACCAGCCCGATTACCGCGTTGCCATCGCGGTGGGAGTGACGCTGCTGGTGCTCATTGCGGTGGTGGTGATTGCCTACCTGCTGGGCCGCAAGAAGAGGACCGATGGCTACCAGTCTCTGTGAGGAGGGGACTGCCCAGAGCTTATGAAGAAGTCACGAGGTCGAGGACAAAGTAGACTCAGTCAGTGAGGCTGAGATTTTTTTGGGGGGGTTTAAAGGGAACTTCCACTGAAGCCAAAAATGCCATTCTTCTGTCCTTTTTTTGGTCTTAGTTTACCCGATTTACTGTTAGTAACAGTGTTCTATCCAGAAGTGCCGGCGTATGGAGGCAGCAGTGTGCCACTTCGAAGTACTTCAGTGTAATCAATATAAAATAAATTAATGAATAAATAAATTCAAAAAGTTATTAACTAATTAATCAAATTCACACTGAACAAATATCAGCCACCTAAAAGTTTATCCAAAATCCAACCCAGAATGCAGCATATGTTTGTGGAAATCAGGCCAATAAGAGTTTTAACATATGCTGCCCTGTGGGTTGGACTTTTAGGAGACACACTGCTGAACCATCTTTTTATTAAAAACCCAAAATACTTCAAATTAAATTGGTCGCTCCTCTACATTATATCTTTTAGATGTACGTCTTTAGATTGAATTCAATCCAAAAAACACACATGAATTGTTAAAAAGAGAAAAGGACAAAATGAAACTAACTGTTACAGCAAGAAACAAATTAGTCATAGAATTCAATAGACAGAAATGCAAAAAGAAAAAAGGGAAAAACATTTTTTTCTTATAAATTTCATTGAACACATCCGTTTTTAATTCATTTATTTGAACAAGGAATTAAGAAACAGGATGTTAAATTTGTGTTTTGTTATGTTTTTTTTTTTTTTGCTTTAAGTTACATAATGCATCATTTAAATGTAAATAATAATTTGTTCTAGCTTTTGTTTTATTTCTACAGTGGCACACTCTAGACACAGTACAGATGGGTTTAAAAAGGCAAATACAAAGCAATATTTTTTTGAATTTCATGAACAAGCACACGTTTATATGTGAGAATTACACAAAGTTCCAAAGTTCCAGAGTTTGTACTTCTATCAGGACAAAAATCCTTGACGAGAGAAAGTATTTCTAAATTGGAACACTAAATCTCTGCATGCTGACATCCTTATCGATAAAAACTGACCAGAAATGGTTCCTGTTACAACAGACAGCCATAATTAGATCATTTAATTTTTGACATTGACTGACGTGTGTCATTGTGGAGTAAAGATCATATACATTTTACGTCTGTTCTGCATAAATATACTTATTTACTTAACAAATACACGCTAAAGTTCGTTTAAACTTTTATTAACTGTTCTAGGATAGGTGTTCAGTTTTTTTAATCAGATCTTGTGTAATCTGGATTTTATTTTTTTAAAAGGGAAACTTATCCGATCAGTAACTGCACACGTGATTGTACTGTATTATGCGTTTGAATTATTAATCAGCAAAAAGGGAAAAATTACACAGATGCCCTACATTTATTTGCACTGATTGCTGTCCCACCTGATTGCCTTCATCTTTCTCAAGTTACATGTAGCCGATACTGTGTTTTCATACAAATGCATTGATAGAGTGTCCATGTGGGGTCAGTAATGCGTCTTATCTGATGCTGATTAGATTTTTATTTGGTTGTACATTCGTTACATCTCAGGAGTCCATCACTCTTCCCCCACCAAATCCATTCTGTTACACTATACTGCCTTAAAGGAACAGTTTGACAATTTGATCTCTGGCTGTTTCCCTGAGCTTTAATGCTAAGCTAAGCCAACCATCGCTAGCTTCGTATATAATGGACAAGTGTTTAAGTGGTGTAGATCCTCCATGTAACTCTTGACAAGAATGTAGAACTAGTCCTTTAAATATGCATAACTGACACCGACATACAGATTGCATTGTACATGAGCTGCAACTGAAAGGCCATACAAAGGTGATTGCGCTGGTCTGGAAATTTCGATCATAAGACATTGTGTCCATCAACTGAACTTCTTGATTGTGTCAGCATAACAGCCAAAGTGTTGAAATCCTCAGAGAAAACGTGCAGATGTGTCCATCTGCGATTTATTGCAACAACTGAAAATCCCAACTGTGATTGAGAACTCCAGAACAGCTGCTGGAAGGAACTTGTGGTGAGAATATTCTCTAAATGCTGTTTTCAGGGTTTCCAGGTCTGAGAAGCAAAAGCCAATGTGGAAGTGCCTTAAACTTGCGTTCTTTCTAACAGGCAGCAGGGGGCGACTCCTGCAGTTGCAAAAAGAAGCCTGGTTGTTCAGAAGGTCATGAGAAAATTAACCTACTTCTCCCTTGATCTGTTACATCAGTAGACATTTTTCTTATGAGTTTGTGGAGTCAATCGCTAGTTTCTAGACTGTGGTCTAACTTAGAGTAAAACTGATAATAAAGTAGGGTACGTTTAAGGGTGGGGCTACCTTGTGATCGACAGGTTGTTACTGAATTGGCGAATGTTTTGTCCTCGAGTTCTCAGTTAGATCCACTTGTTACTTCTTCCGTCCAGTTTTAAAAGACCAAAATAGCGACCGCCAAATATCAAACTCGAGGCTTTAAAACAGTAGCCCACAAACCAATGGGCGACATCATGGTAGCTACATCCGTCCAATATATCTAGTCTGTGGCCGAGAAAGAACTTTGACCCTCAGGTTTATTCAGGTTCCTGTAGGAAATGCACAAACTGCAATTTGAGCACTCAGGTGACATAGACTAAATTAAAATATTAAAGGATCAGTTCACCTAAATTTCAAAGTGAAACTACATCTGCCTCTCTAAGTGGTGTGTAGCTATGCAGGTGGCTTTCCGTTTCTGCGCACAAATAACTTCTTGTGCCACTTAAACTCAATAGTGTTGAATGTCATCTGTGTGATTCTGAACACATTGAGAAAAAAGTTCTGGTTTATACTTCCAGAATCCCTGTTTTGGTTACTTTGCATAATGCAGGTGAAGTTGTCAACAGGTGTCATGTCACCTCCTTTTGAGGTGAAAACAGAAATTGCAGAGGCCGAGTTCTTAAAATGTGAATAAATAAAGCCAAAGCTATCTGTGTTGTTAGATGCCACCCGAAGGAAGTGAGGAAATGTTGTTTTATTTCGTGGCATTTTGCATGAACTGAACCTGTAAATTTGACAAGGAATGGGAAAATAGGCAACCTTTACTAATATTCTGTATATGTTATACTCTTGAGTCTGCATGTAATGTTTTTGACGGATTGTGTAAAGCTCGGTCAGTAGCTCCTGGATAAGTTCAACTGTGGTGAAGGACCGGGCTGACAGTTCACAGCTGCACTTCCATGTTTTGTCCATCGGGTGATGCTGTGGAGTTAAGGAGGGATCAGAAAAAAGGGACCTTACTGTTGTGAGAGCACTTTTACCTGTTGTTAACGCCTTGCGCCAATAAAGACTGATATATTTCTAAATGTGTGTGTTGATCTGCTTTTCTTTAGATGAATTTTAGAATGGGATGTTAAGCTGGAAATAATATGTTTGAGTACCAGTTCAGACATGTAAAATGAAGAAGTATTTAGCCATCAAACTAAATCAGAATAGTGGCAGGGACCATGTTACCCCTTTTACTGCTTCAATGGAAGTTGCATCCTTCCAATGAAGCAGC
>NW_007578250.1:286356-287375 GCF_000690725.1 Stegastes partitus
CAGAAAGATCCCGGGTGTCCTCAATGGGACACGAACCGGCGACCTTCTTGCTGCGAGCCAACGATGCTAACCACCGAGCCACCTTGCAGCCCATGCATGAACATGGTGATAAAATAACATTTAAACACCAGAACATTTTTAGTGTTGGACCTATGGGCTGTGCCAATCTGCATCCCTGCGTCATGGCTCCATGCAGAAAAGAACTGTCAGAATTATGAGACTTCACTAAAACAGAAAAGGATGCCAGAAGATTGGTGACCAACTAGAAAAAGATGGCTACCCAGCTGCAGCAGTAATCAGAAGGTATAGAAAGTGCTTGCTATTGGGCACAAAACTGGAAGCTTGCAAAAGAAAGTTTTTAAAAAAAAGTGTATCAGGAACACAGATGTTGTTCAGATAAAACCAGCATAAATGTGTTTTGCTAAAATGGGGTCCAGCATGTTTGGCATGAACCTGGAATGGGTTACCGCAGTTACAGTGAAGCACATGTTGGAAGAATGATAATATGGAGCTGTATGGGTGCATAAGAGTTGGAGAGACGACATTTATCGATGGCACTATGAATGCCCTTAGAGATATCAGAATATTGGCTGACAAGATGACTCCCCGTCTGCAGAAGCTTGACAGAAAAGGAATATTCCAGCATTATAATGCTACAAAGCACACTGCCAACATCATACAAAAAGTTAACATCTTCATCAAAGACTGGATGAAAAAAAAACAACATTTCTAATAAATGACAGAACATCTTCAGAGATTTGTGGAACACCATGTTACATGCCGAGGAGGATTGAGTCTGTCATTACAAGTAAAGGTGGATGTAAGGGGGGAAAAAGACAAGATTTGAAAGTCAGTAAAGAAAACATTACTGACCTTTGTTGCATTGCTACTGTTTTTTTGGGGGGGGGGGTTTTAGTTGAAAAAAAATTAAAATTAATATGGTAAACCGTTTGTTCAAAATATTACATATATTTAAATAATGTTTCAAATTTGTCAACATCACATGAAAATATTAAAAT
>NW_007578250.1:287693-309281 GCF_000690725.1 Stegastes partitus
TTAAATAATGTTTCAAACTTGCCGACATTACATAAAATATAAAAAATATTTAATAGTAATACCAAGTAACAAATTATTATTCTAACCTAACCAAAACAGTAATATATATTTAGAAAAAACAAACAAACAAACAAACACACACACAAACACACACACAGGCCATTTCAACTAAATTCTTTGACATCTTAAAGTTTTATAGATTTTAAGGGGCATCTACTGAAAATACCCTCTTACAGGATTTGTTTATACATTAAAAAAACAAAAAAACAAACTCCATTTAATTTTTTTTAACCAACATCCTACCCAGTGAACTGAGACTGATCAGGCTGTGCATACAAACTCAGCACCGGTCGTAGTTCTTATTTGTCTGAGCAGATGTGTCCAGAAAACAGAGGTCCATGAGCCAGGCCTCCGTCGGTCCTGCCCCCCCTCCTCCCGCCTCCAACAGCTGATCCGGAGCCAGAGGGGAGTCGTGTTGCAGCGGGGCGGGACTCGGCTCTCTCACATCCGCCAAGTTGTTGCAAAACTTCCGACCTGCTGCAGCCTCGGGTCAGCGGATAAAGTCGACTAAAACACGGGGGAAAGACGTCTGTTGGTGAAGTTGCGGCGGATCTTAGGATGATGGCAGGTAAAGTGAGAGAAAACAAAGACGCTTTGAGTCTCCACGCTTTAAAGCCTTTTTTTGGGTTTAGAAGAGACGCAGATCCGTTAGATCCGAGCTGTTTGGACTGAGTGATGAAATCCAGATGTTGTCCGCTTCTTAATAACTGCAGCTGAGTTCCGCGTAACGCTTTTACAACCCATGTTTGTCTCTTAACCATCGCTCTGATTCTGTTGATGGCATAACTGACAGTTTGAAGACTTGACTTTTGCTGTTTTTCTCCACAGACTCAACACATTACCATAGATGTATATTAGGTGCATTGCTAGACTCATTAATCTGGGAGTAAATGCACTCTAGTACAAATTAAAACCCTTTATTTTAAATGATATGTCTATAAGTGAAGGTGTCACAATCTGAATATAGACAGAAGTGTACTTGCAGGTAATAGAACATGTATAACATTATTAAACTATGATTCTGAGAAGTTTAAGCATTACTAAAGCTCTAGTTGGTTAATGCTAGTCTAATTTTAACAGCCTTATGGACTCGTATAGTAAACAACAGACGTTTGTGCAACATCATGTGCAACACTTTTAAAACAGCATTTGTGCTTTGATGGAGTTGAACAGCAAGGTGTTTAAAAAGGAACAATTTAGATTTAAAAACAATATAAGCCCCACAACAGGAAGTGAAAGTCGGTACACCTTGCAATACTCAGATTCAGATCTGTTGGAGTCAGGCAACATACTTGGCAGGGTCGCCTTTCTCTCTGATTTAGAAACCCTTGCGTGATATCAGTCGTGTGTTTCAGATTTTTAACATGCTGGAATATCCCCCCTCTGCACTGCTTCTGCAGCTTCTTGTCAGCCAGCATTCTGATATATCCACAGACATTCATGGTTCTGTCTATAAATGTCACCTCCCTACCACCTTTTGCACTCATGCAGCCTGATGTCACAACACTCCCACCTCTGTGCTTCACTGCCAGGACTATGAATTCATTGTAGTAGTGCTGGCCAGGTTCTGCACTTCATCTGAGCTGAACCAACTTCTCTGGGTCTCTCTTGAGGCTTCCAATCATGTTCTTCTGCAAAATTTCACGTTATAGCAAACAGGAATTTTTTTTCTTGGACGCCAACATGCAAATTGGTGTTAGGCAATGTCCTTTACACTGTCTAAGCTGTCATAGAAATTCTGATTTCAGTTGATAACAACTGTGCTGCGGTTGAAGCACTTACCTGTCTGTTTTTCAGACTGATTGATAGGGCGCTGTCAGTGGTGTCATTTTAGGAGGACGCCCACTGCAGCTCTGATTAGTGGCACTAAAACTTGTACTATACCCCCCCAATTACTTATGCAACTGTGTTTCCATGATTTGTAGATGGTCACAGATCTTCTGTGGTCCTTTTCCATCTGTGTGAAGACTCAAAATCAGATTTTCGAACTAGTCTGGGAATTGTTTTTCAGCCATGATGCAGACATGCACATAGACACAGCTCATAGGTCCAAAACTGAGAAGGTTTTAGTATTCACGGGTCATATTATCATCATATTCACACAATTAGGCTCATCAGAAATCACGGATGCATTCACATTTGTTGCTCCTCTCGTAGATTAATCGTAACAACTGACTGACTCATTGGGAGTTCAAGATACTTATATCCTCAAGGAGCCATTAACACCTGAGTTTTGGTTTCAATTCAGAAGTATCTGGAACTCCCTACCAGTCAGTCAGAACTGATGAAGCCTCTTGGATGAGAGGTGAAACGTCTTCAAGGAACTCAAGCAAGTCCAGTTGCTACGATTAGTCTACCAGAATAACCATGACCTGGATGACTGAGAATCGTCACAGACATTTGTTGCTCTGATTTTGTACTTTGGGGCCTATATTTTTAATAGTCCTTCTAAAGGTTATGTTTTTAATTGTTTGTACTGTTCAACTGTCTTAATCATTAAAATTAGAACCAAACTGCAAAAGGAGCATATTTTGTTTGTTGATCATGTGATTTAAATATGTGGGTTTTTTTTAAAGGTTTTTTTGTTGCACAGTTTGGCTAAAATCCTTCAAATTTCAAGCATGTTTTTCTGAACTTCACAGTTTTTGTGCTTACTGCTATCATAAGCTTAAATAGACATGCAGTTGAGTAAAAGTATGTCACAGACTTCTTTCAGACTCCCTCCTGCTCTGATGAGCCCCCTACTACGATGCACCCACACTTAAAACTCACTTACTCCTCACATTCACCTACTGGACTACATTACAGATGCTATTCAAACTGGCTTGCTTGCTTTAACTGCATAACCTGCACTTTATTCTATGCTACAATACCAATCTTAACCAATTGCTGGTCTATGCTCCTTTACTTCTTGTTTGTTTTGATATTAAGTTACGTAAAGTATCCTTAAGTGCCACATGCATTAGTAACCCTAACTGGAAATACTCAAGTACCTGAACATTGTACATAATTCTAAACATAGTTTCCAACACTGGTTTCAGAGGAAGCAGCGGTCGTTGAGGAAGACGTCAGTCCAGCTCAGAGTCCTCTGGTTGCAGTCACCTTCCAGAGAAATGTCCGCAGGAAAGAGAAGTACCTGGAAGCTGAGCCCAGAGCTCTGGGGGTATGCTGCATCGGTGTGTTTCAAACTCTGCATACTGTTTTATTTTGCAACCTTAACTCAAATGATCGCTTTTGTGTGTTTCAGATCACTCAGGTTGGCCTGAGTGTGTATATGATCGTCTGTGTCGGCGTGTTTCAGGCTAAAGGCCTGAGTAGTCTGGACACTGACATACCTGTCTTCATTTCATCTCTGTTGGTAAGCATGCAGAGGACAGCAAATATATACAGTGAGACAATAAACCATTGTCAACTATTCATACAATTTACATTATTTATATTAGCCATCAAATTCATACTAGAGAGCACTAATTTGTTACTTTTTTCAGTGAAGCAGTCCCTTCCTGGTGTTCCTTAACTGTTTGTCTTTAACAATGTTCTGAGGTCAGAATGCCAAAAATGATGAAAACAAAGCATGTTTTTCTCAATTTTTTAATCTTAAAAGTGATGTTAGTGAGCCCAAGGATGTAGCTCAGTTTTAGAATGGCTGAATTCTAGAGAGCAACGTTAGAATTTCCTGTTTGACTTGATGGTGACAGCATCGTCTCACTGGTATAAAAAAGTGGTGTGTCTGTTCTGCAGATACACCTTTAGTGTTGGTGCCATTTATAAATATTATTTAAAAGCAGAACCAGAACATGAGCATGATAAAGCTGTTTGAGATTCAAGTCAAAATTCATCCAATTAGCATCTCAAGAGAAAGTAGAACTGATGAGGGAATCTTAGACAGTCATCTCAACTGCCTCAACCCCACCCTATAAACACATGCATGCACTTTTCTATGACCAAATTCCAAATTGAGAAGCAAGAAGATCTCACAAATGTACACTCTCCGGTAAAATTTCAGCATTCAGAAAAAAAAATGTGTATATGGCATAATGTGCCATGTATTTGCTGAGGTATGTAATCGCGTGTAATTCTAATTCAGGCCACTTTTTTAAAAATCCTTTTGTCATTTTCTGCTTCAACATTTTTTTAAAAAATGCAGCAGTACTTTCTATTTTTTCTGTAAGCTGATGAAAATTAAGACTTGAGTTGGATGTATGTGTTATTCTGATTGTGTGATCTTGTTTACTTTACAGGTGGTAATAGCTGGGAATGTGGCTGTAGCGGCACAGAACCTCCACATACCAACAGTGAGTGGCCTGCTGGACAACAGACACACAACACCAACTGTTTACAGAAACAATAGCAGCATATAACATCAAAAAACTATACATACACTCCACTGGATTCAGAGCAGCAACCACAAACTGACATTTAGGACTACACTGTCCCAACGGACTCTTCCTGCCAAAAAAAGAACTTGTCTCAGTGTTTGCCACTTCCTCTAACATGAGTCACTCTGTAAGGCTGAATGGAGCTGGTTGTTACACAAGTCCACCGACTCTCTCACTAGGCTTATCCATATGTATCCGACTTTGCTGTATTGCTCCTTTTAGCTGTCTAGTAGTCTGTACACGAGGTTACAGAAATGCACTGATTTATTAAAATGTTGTCAGAAACATAAACAAGTAAAGAGGTGGAATGTGAATAGGCCATGCAAAAGTCTCTGGATCATGGATTGTCCCGTGTCAGCACCCTGTCACGCAAAGCCAGGCTCTTAATTATGCATGCATGCATTTAAAACTATTTAAACAGGGAAGTTTGGTACAAACTCACCCCCTGAACAGTTTTTGTTAGAAAACTTCTACAAGAGATCAGTTCAGATGAATAACATCAATAGTTTATTATAACAGAATGCACATTCTAGGCTCAATCTCACCAGCAACAAAGGCTAGTGAAGAAAAGAGCAGCTTCTCTCAGTATACTGCTTCTTTTAGAGATACAAGTGCAGAATATCGTGTGGCTAGAATAGTTACAGAGTTGATAAAACAAACCAGTTCAGATCAGTTTGGGTGAGAAAACACATTCAACTGCAACAGACAAGGTCACAAGGAAGAGATCATTGTCCACACAACATTTAACAAGTAGCTAGTCATTAATATTCCCTGTAAGTGACAACTATCTCCAGCTATAGCAACCAAAACGGTTTCTTGTTCCAGGCTGTTAGACATGTTTATTTCTGCTGTAAAGTTGGACAATTTAAAATGAGGACTGACTGGCTGTTGGAGCTAGCCTCTAGTGGCCATTGGACGAATGGCAGTTTCTGACACTTTTCCGCTGCTTTCATTCTTCAGCCAGAGGTTGGAGCTTAGACAATATAAATACAGTGTCTGAGTGCTGTTTAACAGGGGCACATGTGCTCAGGATGTGCATTTAGCACCAGTCAAAATGCAGACAAAGACAAAAACGTAACTTTCCAGAACCAGTTGACGAAAGAACAGAGAGCAGAAGTGAAACTAACAGGGGATACTGACTCTCATTTCAGGATCTAAATAGGAAGTTCATTTTCTCTTCGTTTGTCCACAGTCTGTGAATGTCTTCAAAGCACTCTGTGTCATTTTAAAGAGAGCTTCTTTTTTGTTCTCAGCTGAGGGCCTGTTTGGGGATGCAGATTGTGTCATGTGCCGCCTCCATCGTCAACATCGTCTGCAGTGTAATTAAAATGGAAGGCTACTCTTATTGCTGGCGTTATTACTTTGACAGCACGCATAACTTTGGTGAAATCTGCCATAAAATTGAGGTAAGCAATGACGGTGTAATCTTTGTAAGAACAATATTCATGTTTTGCATTGAATGGAAGGGTACCATTAGAAAGCAGGTGAAGTGAGTAGCTGATGTGTGACACTAAGGGTAGCTAGAAAACAATAATTCAGTCAAAACTTGTAAAACTTGTCCCACTTACAGAATGTCCAGTCCCACTTTTTTGCCGGTGGTGTGCTCATCCAAGTTACTCTATTGGCCATCTCTGTCACACTGGCAGCCTACTGCTGCAAGGTAGTCAACTGTTGTGGGCCAGCTCCCAAAATGGTGAGTAGATTCTGATGTTTGCTTTAACAATTTCATTATGAAGGTCCTCTGGGCGACAGGTTTCCCCAGTAATGCTTGCATATATACACCAATTAGCTGCAACGGTAAACCACCAACAGGTGAAGTGAATAACGTTGATTATCTTGTTACAATGGAACCGGTTAGTGGCCGGGCCATATTATGCAGCAAGTAAACAGTGAGTTCTTGAAACTGGAAGCAGGATCTAAGAGATTTTGACAAGGTCGGAACTGTGATGACTAGATAACTGGGTTAGAGGACCACCAAGACTGTTTTTGGGTGTTCCCCTTATGCAGAGGTTAGTACCTGAGAAAACTGGTCCAAAGGAGGACAACCGGTGAACCGGCAACAGGGTCATAGGTGACCAACACTCACTGATGCGCTTATTTACCAAGATCTCAAGCCAATTAAGCATCTGTGGGATGTGCTAGAAAAATAAATCCAATCCATGAAGGTCCCTCCTCACAACTACCAGGTCCTGATAGCACAGGTCTGTGGAGACTGACATAGGAATGTGGAGGTGGTTTTGATCTTGTGGCTGATCAGTATATACCAAACACAAGAGTGAGAAAGATTACTTAAGTACTGTCAAACCTTCAAAACAGGGCCTGACCACCAGTGTTGGGAATTATGAACATAATGCTATTATAGTCCTCAAAAGTAAAAAAAAAATCACAAAGATTATACATTGACGTAACCATTTCATTGTAACAGTCAACGTATGTGTGGCTTATGTTGTTTTCCTCCTTGCTTTCTGTTCTTTTCAGCCAGTGATCACTGTTCACACCCCCCCTGTTCAACAGTGAGGAGGCCAGATGAGTACAGAAGACACAAACAAATGCTACAAAGGTTGCTGCACTAATCAATGTTTTTATATTAATAATGGATCAAATTACTATGTATAATATCAAAGGGGTGATGATCCGACAGAGAATTAATATCAAGTTTGCAGTTACTCCCATCTGTTAAGCTTTTTAGCCTATTTCAGCTCCTTGTTTTGGTTTGCAAGTCAGCCATTTTTACTATTGTCAACCTTATTCAAACCTGACAAAGCCACTGTGCACTATCTGCTTGGTACCACACCGCAGGCAGACAAGGCTAGCAACTAGCGTGGTGGAGCATGTCGTAGCTAAGGAGCCAGATAGATTTTCAGATGTTGGTGGAGGCCAAAACATGACGCCAAAATGTCTGTTAATGCTGTGTCTGCAACTTGTTCTGCTGCCCCCCTAGTGGCCAAAAATGAAATCAAACAATGCAAGTGTGAAAAAGCTTTACAGGAGGTGATCTAAAGTTGTTGGACTGGTCATGGTGCATGTCATGATCACGCATGGAACATGTATTCATAATTTAAAATGTCATGCGAAACCTATCAACAGCAAGGCCTGTGTTCCAAATGTTTCCGTGATCCCTGGTAACATTTGCAATTTCTCTGTGGATCCCATCATGGAGCAGAGAAGAAAACATCACTTTCAATATCAGTCAGCAGCTGAGATGATCTAACTTTCATGCTGAGGTGGGTCTGCAGCTACCACCGGAGAAGAAACAGCAGTTTTCACGAGCCGCAGTCTCCTAAACTGGACAAGGCGGATCAGGTCAGAAGCGACAGGAGTATGCTTGCTGTTGTCTTTAACATTCACATGTGTACTGCGATTTTTTTTGCCACCATGAAACCGAAGTTAAAGGTTCGTTGTTTTGTCAAAATTCAGAAGATTGAGTACACGTTGCAGATTGTGTTATATCTTTGCAACATGGGACTTACAGGAAGTGTTGTAAGCTTTGCAGAAGCGCTACACAATCACTGCACAAGATGACTGCTTATACAGGAATGGCGGCCAAAAAAGAATTTGTAATTTTTAGAGTTGCTGTCTTGTAACTTTTTGATCACGCCTTTGCACCTCAGTACTACCATCCTCACTTACCACTCACTTATATTGTATTCATTAGATATCTCTTATATGTAATCACCCTAATAATTAATCATACAGTTTTTAATCAGTTTAAATGCTACCTGAAATACATCCAAAAAGAAATTGTACTTACAATATGTAAGTTTTGATGATTTGTGCCTTCAAGTGTCGGCAGTAACTTGAAAATAATAAGTGCCTCAGTAGGGAAAAGCCATACAGTCAGTGATGTGGCTCAGTAAACTCAGTTTGACAGCAAAATGTATGTAAAGTTTGGTACCATTAACCAACATTAGCCACCAAAGGCCACTGGTTATACCAAATAAAGTGAGGCTGTAGCAGCAAAACCCCTGAGCTCTGCTCTGAACTAAGCAAGGACCTGTTGTATTTCTGATGAACTCAATTTTTCACGTCAGAAGAATGTTTTAAAAGTGGCTTAACCTCATGTCATTAGAAATATCCATCCATTAGCTGTATATACAGTGTTGCTCGGATGTCAGGGGGCAAGAACCATGTCAGACATCAGATATATCACAGAGGGTAATCAATGCAACTAACTCTGTTACAATTACAAACAAAATAAGTTTTAACTGTGTAACATGGATAAAACCACAAATTAATGCACATTAATACTTCGGTGAAAATATGTTTGTTCCAATTGTTTTGGATACTGTGTTGATTACTACCTTAATAATGCTTTATTGCGTCATTTGTCACTAACATGTATGAATAATAAAACATTAACAGACATCATGACTTCTGCTGTTGTTCTTTTACTTGTTTTTACAGAGTGGTTCAAGTGTACTGGACTATAGAACTGCCACACGTGTATTTCACAACAACTCTATATTGTCACTGAACCCTTCATGCGAACTGAGCAACAGTACACAACAAAAATGAGTACATCTCTGTGAAATATCACTTCAGTGTCAAACGATTCAAAATCGAATCACTTCTCTGTCATTGAATTACATCTAAGATGAACAAGTAGGTATTTGCTGTTATGGACATTCAAAAACTAACCGTTTAAATTTACTATGTTAAAAATACAAGCCCCACAGTAGGAACTCAATGCAACAAAAGTAAGTTGTTCTGTTATTTTTCCCTTTTTCTTTTTAGATAACAAACTCAATCCTCCTTGACATGGATGATACCATTGTTGCCAAAGTTTCTGGAGATTCAGCTGCTGTTTCCTAGAGCGGTTGTGTGCTTCAGATTGCTATCATGCTGCAATATTCGTCTTCTGTGTCACTATGGTAGTCCCAGCTAGGTACATGCCAAACATGCTGGACATGCTGGCTGAAAATCTCTCATGGTCTCCTATGACAAAATAATATACTCCCAATATCAATTTGGCTTCTTTTCATGTTCTAGTCTAATCTTGCAGTTTAGTCCCAAAAAGTAAACAAAAGTGTTTTCCTTTAACACTGTCCATAGAGGTTGACATTTTATGCTTTCCCCTCACACTGTCTGAGCTGGAAGAATGATTACCACTGATAACTCCTGTGCCAAGTTTGAAGTATTTGCCTGACTGTTTCTAAGACCTAGATTGTGCACCTTGTCTGTGGCATCGTCATTTTAGGAGGGCCAGTGTAACTCTGATTGGTGCTGCTATGGCTCATTCTATACTTCCTGATTACTGCTACAACTGTGTGCACTGGGTATTCGTTGGTCACAGGTCTTTCTTGTATCCTTCTCCATTTTTGTGAAGTGTCACAATCAGAATCTTACATTTCTCTGGCAATTCTTTGTCTTTAATGCAGACACACACTAAATGCTGTCAGCTTTGAAATGATGCATTCAAATGACACACAACTCACTGCTTTTGTATACTGTACATTTTGATGTAGCCAGCTGCTTTCAGAAGTCCCATATAAGCCAAAGAAAGGTCGCATGAGAGATCAAGGTGTGACAAGTGGGTTTTCTCCAAATGTACGCTGAGGCCCAATAATGGTTTCATCAGTTTTTTAAAAAGGGGACAAAGGAGTTTTCCATCCAAGCAGTTCACTGAATCTACTATTCAGGGGAAGGATACAAAGGATTACAGGAATAATTTGTTATAAGCACCAGATATCTGTATTATTTGTAGTTGGTTAATAAACTAATAAGAGCACCCATAGTCCATTTAGTCCATACATAGAAGAAAAATTACTAAATGTGTGTCACTAGTTGCCAGAGTCATGCCTTAAAACTGCCGTTTTTAATTCTGCTTTCTGTAAAACCAGAACCAGCACTAACAAGAGAAAGAAATAAAAGGAAGTCTTCACTAATTTACCATAAACGAATAACAAAACAGTTTTGCATGTGTAGGCTCCAAAAAAAGAAATCAGTACAGTACAAAACATCTTTTTATTTGTCACACAATTGTTAAAAAAGTTTTTCATAAATACATTAAAAACATGTACTTTCGCAAACATGATTAAAAACACCAAATTCATGGCAAAATATTAAAAAAGAAATCACGTTTTTACACACTCCTGTTCCCACATAGTCCTCTTGACAGTGTGATGTGGTCCATAAAGACGGAAATTCATATTAACAGGTTCCACTTGTTCATATCTGCAGTTCATCTGCCCAGTGGCTCTGTGGGAGATCAGAGGACAAATTAGTAAAAGAAAACTACATTCAGCTGTAACACATGAGAGGTCTTTTGTTGTCACAGCAAATGTTAAGGTCAAAATAATTTATACCCATGCCAAATTTTGATTTATAGTAATTTTTTTTTATCCAGCTAGTAGTTTCCTTATGACTGGAAATTACATATAAAAGAGACAAAAAATAAACGATACTGTGTTAGAGATGTGTAATTCTGTGGGTTGTAACTCTGCCCTGTTCTAATACTAACACTATATAAACTAAGAACACTTGATGCTGTAGTTCTGTGGCCAGTTACTTGTGCTAGCTATGGCTAAAACTGAATAGCTTAGTGAGCTTGCAATTAAGGGTTCATCGCTGACTGAAGGTTGTACATTGTGGCTGTTTACAAGATGGGGAAAGGCTATGAAGACATATTCATGTGTCTTGAAGTGCCAGTGGCCACAGAACAAAGTGTAGTCAAAAAGTATAAGGAGTTCAACACGATAACAAGACTTAAAGGTTGGAGTAGGAAGCTAAAAGTGACCCCTGCATTGGCAAGACTGGTAGCATGGGGAAGAATTCAAGGATCAACAAGGGTCTTCTCATGAATCTGACCAACTCTGGTGACATCTACAGCAGATGCTGCGCAAGACTGGTCTCCATGGATGCTGACCAAGAAAGACTTCTCCAAGACAGGCACACAAAAGCTCACCTCGAGGCTGGATAAGTGAAAAATAGAGTTGTTTGGACACATGACTGTGACTTGTGTTTGGAGAAAGAAAGGAGACGCAACCTCAAGAACATCTTCCTCATAGTCAGTGGGCCAGGCACCCTTGTCAAAGTGGTTGGCATCATGAGAAAAGAAGACTACATTACGATTATGTAGGGAAAACAACAGGAAATCCGCCCGAAAAACTTGGGTAGCATTGGACCCTCCAACAAGACAATGATGGGAAACATTCAGCCCAAGTGCTCAAGAAATGGTTACCACAAGACTATACCAGCAATTTGGAGTAGCCAAGCCAAAGTCAGTGCTTGAAACCCTTTGAGAATCTATGGAGAGAAGTAAAGGCTGGAGTGATTGCAAGGAAGCATTTCAACCTCACAGCTCTGATCGTTGCCAAAGAAGTGTAGTCCAAAATCCCAGTGGAAACATTCAAAAAGCGTGGTAGCAGGTACAGAAAAAAAAGAACTGCTGTGGTGGCAAATAAAGACTTTGCCACTGATTCCAGTGAAAAGATATGAATAATGTTGAACTTAAATTTTTAGCGAAAGTATTAAAAACAGAAAAAGTTCAAATATATCTTTAACATCTGTGACACTGTTTCTTGTGTCAAAATTTGGCATGGTATAAATAATTTTGGGCCAAACTGTATATACACATGATCCACATTCTCCTGCGACTGACTTGGGATGAAGTCGCAGTGATCTCCTCCAGGTCTCTGAAGCAGCCATGTTTATGACGGACGAGGCTCCCCCACAGCACTGAGTGTCGACACGACGGACACTTTCCCTCCACTGGCAGCAGGTGCGACGGCTCCGACTTCAGGAAACATCTGGCGAGGCAGACTAAATGACTGCTCATCCCACAGGACGGGTGGAAACAGCTCAGCTTCTCTGATACCTAGGAAGGAGACAGATATGGACCAGACAACCAGTTAGGATCAGACGCAGTATTTGGAAATGAGAACTATGATGAAATGTCTTACATGTTAGGGCAATGGAAAAAAGCTGAACAAAAATGTTAAAGACAGATGAATAGACAAATAAACCAATTAGTGTTTTATTCATTTACATGCAGCATTGGGGGAATCACACACAACTGATTAGTTAAAGTTTCCTCTGCCCCAAAATGTATCTCTTGTTCAGTCGCAGCTGACCTGTTAATAAGAAGCTCCCGACATTCAAAGGTGGCTCTTTTTCAATCTGACGAGACCACCGTGGCAACTTATGCACAGCTAACATGCTCCAGAGAGGCTGCAGGAAGTGCCACCTTTTCACCAATTCTTCTCTTGCTGAGCATTACAGATTCTCAGCTGAGGAAATACATGATATCCGTACACATGTGAAGCTGCACATTAGTAATATGACTGAACAAAGGCATAAAGTTTCACTGAGCCTAGCTTATTCTAAAGACAAGAGCAGACTTACAGACATTTTAAATATGACTTAACACATTGTATCTTGTGTGTTTAATCTTTACAATAAGACATATTTTAAGGTAGTAATAATGATCTCTGAGGCGACTCTACCTTGACCGCCCCCTTGCAGAGAAAACATCTGGACGTCTCCTCTTCGCCTTCAGGCTCCAGGGGCAGCTTCTTCTTGGCCCTCACACTGCCGAAAGCGATGGGGATGTGCAGAGGAGGTTGCAGGCTGGGCTCAAAGTCCATCCTGTACTCCTGTTTGAGCCAGCGGGCTGTCAGGGGCAGCCTGTCCCACGGCGCCACCCGCAGCATGTTGGAGACGACGCGCCAGTGGAACTGCAAGCTCGACTCTTTCTTGGAACGTCGAGATACATGGGAGAGCCGCCTGGAGGAGTGGGGGTGCTGCCACGCCCACTCAAACTGAAACAGAAATTTCAGAATTTCAATCATTTGAAATAATAATAAAAGCAAAGGGTGCCACTTGGAATGGCCATGTTGCTATTTGTATGATCTGCAAAGTCAGACACAACACAGCAGGCCGCGATAGTATCTCCTGATTGAGATCCCTAATGAAGCTCATGCAAAGTGTTCACTCCAGTTTAATATTATTTATGTAGAAATCTTCTTTAGAAGTTGCTGAGTTCACGTTTTTCGCACCCTATTCACACACTGTTTTGTTTGACTAATTTCCCTGAATTTCTATAACAGAGGTGAAGAGTGCAAAGTAAGTTTGACCCACAGAGGCAGACTCGACACATTATTTGGGAAATACAGCAGGCTATAATAAACTGGAATTATCCTTTAAGAATCAACCACCCATCCATGTAAGATAGACAACGATTAGTGTAATCAGATATGTCACATGATGGATTCATCCTCAGCTTAGAATAGAAATTAATTCCAATCTAATGTAACTGCATGATTAAGGTTTGCACAGTGTGGAATTCTGGCATAAACATTAAATGTGTGCATGCAAAATAATTATGTGGCAGGAAGTGCAATGTGAAGTGTGGCAAATTAATTAAAATATGTCATGATCAAACATTATGGTCAGATTTGTTTGGCGCCTTTACACCATAAATTATAATGACTCTTGAAGCATTTGATTAATTTCCATCACAGATAAAATACTGTTCCCCAGTCACTTCAAAAAGCAGATACTTACCCTCAGGGCAGCAATGTCAGAAGGAAAGCCATGTATTATAAGGACCATCTCCCTGAGCAAAAGAGAGGAACATATGGAAACTTATTTTGTGATTCCAAAGAGCGTTTATCGTGTGGTACAGAACAGCAAGTCAGGATGTCATACCATGGTCCTCTTCCACTGGTCCTCTTGGCTCCCCCTCTATGCCGCCCAGCGTTGTGTTGTCCGATCCGCCGCTCTGGGTTCACGGTGAAGCCAATGTAGATACGGCCTTTGAATTTAGGATTAATACAGTACAGCATGTACACGCCATAGAAGCTTTCTACCTCTACCACCATCGTTAAGGAAAATAGGCAGAGTATTTTTCGGGTCCTTGCTAAACTAGTTTTTTACCTTAGACAGATCATTCATTGACTATTGAGCGTAAACTGGACACATAACGTTGGCTGACGAGTTGAATACTGGTTTGTATCGCTATATACAGAAAGGTGAAATATAAAATCAAACAAGGAGAGTAATGCCATTTTTATGGCAATATGACATTTGCTCTATTCACCCAACTGACTTCGCCCATAGTTAGCAACTGCTAACAAATCAACTGCTTTCACGGATGTCAACAGTGTCTGACTTAGTAGCCCATGAAGCTGCCTGATGAAATACGTTTGTTTTTTAAAGTATATGTCACGTTGTGTTGCCAATACGAGGCTAAAACCATGTGTTACAACAAATGAATACCGCCACAACAGTAACGGAGTAAATATAAAACGTATATTAATACACTGCAGTAATTACTGTTAACATTTAGTTCGTCTTTCAATAAGGACACCTAATATTATGATTCGCTACTTTAAAAATATGTCCCGCCCCCAGGGTGTACATGCCGCAACTAATTGGCCATAGTTGTCGTTGCCGCAATTCAATTGGATATTTTTTCGGTCAGTTAGCGACACCCAACCCGGCACTCATGCCAGTAGTATGCACGGTGACAGAAATTAAGCTAGAACCTCGTTTACGCATAGATTCGGTAATCATAACTTTATAAGTGACAGCTAATTCGCAGGCATCTTTAATGAGCAAATACTGAAAATGTACACTTGAATATACTGTAGCACTTCCAGTGTCAGCCTGTTTTATGTCTGTGACTAAAGTCCTTTGGTTACAGATCTTTAAATTAGCCGGTTACCGACTGTTTTAACTGATTTATTAACGCTACTGTTTGTATTTTTTTGTATCGTACAGATATGGCTGTAACAGCAGATCACATCCGGGATAAGCTTACTAAGGAACTTGAAGCAGTGCACGTGGTAGGTTTCTGACAATTTTTTGTAGGACCTTTTTTATCCTAGCTTAATGTATCAACTGGGTGTAGCGATAAGCAGAACCATACGAAATTACATTTAAGTATTTTCCAATTATTAACAGTGCGTTCCTTATATATAGAAGTACTCACAAAGTACAATGTCACTTCAGGATGTGTAAATATTTTGTAATTGGAGCAATTCGGCTCACAGGTCACACGCACAGCTCACGTAGTGCGTCAGTGAATGGTACAAGAATGGTATAATTAGCTCCCTTACTAATTGGAGATGACTTACCAACACTGCACCACTAAATGTGATGATTTTTGAATGGAGTTTGGTTCAGCTGTGGAACATAGTTCATGTCGCTATGCAGGCCTTCAGGTAACCACAGAGGGTTGAACATTAACATTCCCTGGTCTTGTTGCTAAAGGAGATTCTTTCACTCAATCTAATTAAGCAGTTTAATTGTGAATATAAATCAGCTCTGTATCAGCAGCATGATCAGGAAAGTACCTTAGTAATGGCCAGCTGTTTGTCCCTGGATGATACCAACATTGAACTTTTGTTCTTCAGGATGTGGAGGATACGTCACCGAACAGATGTGCTGCCAGCTTTAAAGTCCTGGTGGTGTCGTCCCAATTTGAGGGTAAACCACTGCTGCAGAGACACAGGTATTACACATTGGAGTAAGAATGGAATGCACATTTGTAGTGTGGTCTGTGTTTAAATCCTTCGTTCAAACAATATAACAAGTAGGACCAGGTAACATCGAACACTAAATAATCCCAGAGTTTAAACAGAGTGCCTGCTAACTGTTATGTTTTTTTGGTTCTGTGGACAATTTCGATAAATTCTTTTACACTTCATACAATCAAATCAGAATGTGATTTTATAAAATACGTGTTTTTTTTGTAACCTGTTCCCTATAAATATTGCAGCCTGTCCAAATCTGCCCCGTTGCAGTTGTTGTTGTAAGAAACAGAAACCTTTTTGACTCAAGTTAAGCAACAATCACTTTGTGACCACAGCAAAAACTCCAACTTACAGAAAGAAACTGCAACAACACCAGTGCAGTTTTGCATAAATCACCACAGTTTTTTTTTATTCACTGTTGTTAATTTTTCATCTTTGTAGTTATTCCTGAAGTTTAAGACCTTCTTCCTCTCTGCTCTGCTGTTATTTGACACTTGAACTTTCAGTTTTACTGCAAACCTTTATGTTGTATGTTGTCAGGATGGTGAATACGTGTCTGGCCGAGGAGCTGAAAGAGATCCACGCTTTTGAACAGAAGACCCTCACACCAGAACAGTGGGAGAAACAGAAGTCACAGTGACACACGCACATTGTATCACATTCCAATTAGTTTGTAAATCCTCCCATAAAACAGGCCTTAATACTTCTGTGACATCAAGAAAGCAGATGAGTGCTCTACTTAATTTGTGATATTGATATGAATCCACTGCAGTGCTTTGCTGGCAATAAAACCATTGATGCTGCCTCTTGTCTTTGCTGATTGAATCATTATTGTTGGACTTCCTGCTCTGATGTTTAAGAATTTCAGTAATAACAGGATAGAAAAATCAACTTCAGCTTTTATTGTCGTTTCCACACATGATGTAATGATCAAACATCTAGCCACACCTACTTATTTCAGAGTTTTCCTTTATGTTTTGCTATTTTCCAGAGTGGAGGACAAAACTATGAAACACTCAAATAACATGTGGCATTGTGTGGTGAGCAAAAGATTGTAAACACATCAAAACTTCTGCTAGACTTGGATTTTTCAAAGTTTGATTTGATACCATCTTTGCGCACTCTTTGTTCTTTACTTCATTATGATGCCACTGGAACTTCTGCCAACAAAAAAACTAGAAAGAAACAAAACAACTTTACTTTGCATGACATTCTGAAATCTTTAACACACATTCAAGGCCCCCATAGAATGAAACCTCATGATGTTGCCGATCTGAACCAAGCAGTTGAGCAATTTGTTGTAAATGAATAGACTATTTCCTAAACCAAGAATGAACTTTTAGTCTCAGTTTAAGCCAACATGGACAACAAGCCCTTTACGTGTTCAAAAACATCTGTAATGATAAGCAAAGTTATCAGGACTTTCATGTTGCCAAACGTAGAAGGTCTTTCGGGGTCCACTGGACCCTAAGAAAGAATATGTGTAAAATATTTGTTGGTATTCATTATAGACTTTTATACTATTAAATACATTTTCTGATAAGTTGATGTGTTTTGTTTCCAAATGCATGACAAGTGTCCCTCTTTTTAATATTAAAAAAACATACCTGTCACTTAAACCAAAAGTCCTGAATAGGGTTAATAGGTGAATTTGGTAAACGTCATATATGAGCACTATGAGTAAAAATACATGAACAGGTCTGAAATCAAGTGAACAACATGTAAATAATGGCCATTGAATATAGATGTGAAGAATTAGGTTACAAAGTAAGTCACCGCTGTCGGGTGCATGTCGTTTATTCCCTCAGTGCCCATGTGTGGATACTGTGGGGAGTTGGTGAGGTGTTACTAAGACCAGGAGGACCCCCTGCCCGTGTGGTTTTCAGTGCTTTGATCAGGCAGCCTGTGGCTCTTTTTAGGTCGCTTCTGATGTTACAAATGCACATGAGACACCTGAGCCAACGTAGGTCCTGCCTCCATTTGTTAAGAATAAATAACAGCAAGTAGTCACCACTGAGGATGCACTGAACCTGGATGGAGTTTTACAAGCTGATATTGAGTTTATATTTAAGTAAATGTGAAACCGTTTAGGTAAAAAAAAAAAAAAGGATTCATGATTTTATTAGAGACAGTGCGCAGAAGGTTTAAAAAGCACATCTAAAGACCTTCATGATAGAAAATCTAATTTCTATGCAATACGATCAAGTGTTGACAAACTGTAGAACCATTTAATAAATTATTAAAGTTGTTTTCCTGGAAGTCAGTGCTTTTATTTTGTCATCTCTTTTCATATTTTGATAGTTTTATAATTACTAAAGTTACATAAAAATAAATCAGTTGATATAATAACATCTTTGTGTACCATAATTCACTTCTCAATCTCTTTCTGAATGTCTTGTGGTTTCATAATTTTATGGTCCAGTCATATATTTGGCACAATGTGTCCATAAGTATGTATTTCCTGAATACTGACAGCTTTGGGTTAAGGCAAAGATGAGGTAACTTAACCTGCTTCTTGCTTCTCTTTTAGTTAAGTGTAACTCTCGAATAAAATCAAGTCTTTGCTAATCATTTAAAGAGGTTTTTATCTATTGTTTGCAAATTCACATGGTGAAAATAATCCAAATGGTGGTATCTGAAAACATGTACAGTGAAAAAGTACACTATCACACATTGTATGTAATCATAAAGATGATCATTGTTTTTTGTTTTGAAATCATACACCATCTTCTATATTACTGTACATAATCATGAGCAAAGTGAAGCAATACTAATTTCTTGAGTTTACATTTTCAGTCAGGCTTTACAAGGCATGGCTGTATGTGCATGTGTGAGTCACTAATTCCTTATGTTTTCATTGTATCTCAATTTCACAGAGTATTAGGTGTTCAGCTGGGCGTGATACTGTTTGCTGTGTATTGAGCATACTTACCTGCTGAAATCCATTTGGCTTGTATTTGTGACTAAACCATTAATAATTGCGCACTCTCAAAGCAAAATGGACAATAAAACCTTGTACCTTTAAGTCAGATTTTCTCCTCTGATTGTTAAGCTCTCATCTCAATGTTTAACTCCTTATACTGAATTTATGCATGATCTGAAGCCTATGACTAAAATGGTCTAAAAAATAAAATAAGTGATCGTTTGTTTTTGTGAGTAATGCCCAACCCTCCTTTAGTAACACAGCTCCCACTGGGAATACACTGTTGTGCAGTGACAGAGTCCAAGCAATTCTTCCCAGTGTGAAACTAACAACATAAGATGAATCATCTGGTGCACTGAGGTACTGAAGGATCATACGTCCAGCCTGGCAGAATCCTGTCAGGAGGTGTTTTCGCAGAGAGAGCAGTTGGTGGTGGTTGGACTAATGGAACCTAATTGATGTATTCACTCTGGCTCAGCCAACTCTCTCCGCTTTTCACTTCATTGCATATGTGAAGTAGGCTGTGTGAGAGCTGCTGGTATAGTCAGCTCCTGCAGAGAAATCAAGCGGTCTAATTTAACATCTGTGGTAAGGCGCAAGGCTATATTGCTTTGATGTGTTCTATTTTCTAATCCAGCAGGGGATTCAATTGAGTGCTTGTGGATTTAAGAATGACTCCTTTCAGTCCAACCAGTTTTGCTTCATGTAAATAGTCCACACAAGTGTTGAGTAAGTGTTGACTGAGGTTATGCTAACATAAAATCCACGTCTAGATATTTGTAGAAAACCTGATATGACTATTGACGGATGTCCAATTGATTAAGTATTGCTTAAAATCTGGGAACTGTATTGAGTTTGAAGCAGTTCAGTGTTGTATCACTTCATCATTTCATCATCCACCCAACGAGAGACCAGGATGACTCCCCTGAGAGTTTCTTCAGGAAGACCAAGAATGTATCTGTCTACACTACGCCTGCACCAGCAAAAGAACTGGTGCTTCATTCACACTTCAGGATTTATTATTAGAAGAGTTCTAATTAAAGTAGTCGCTACTGGACATTTGGAGGTGTAATTTGATTAGTACATGCTTCCCACTGATGGTGCCCAAACAGTAAGATTGACTGATCAAGCCAATATAAGCATCTGACTCAAGATGAAAGAAAATGATGGGAACTGAATCTGTAATTGTTGAACTGATGTTCAGAGGTGTCAAGATAGAATTTACACCTAGAAAGCGGTGTCAGACTTGCGAAAAACGTGTTGGTATTTGGTTTGTTAGAGATGATGTCTGCCGTGTAGTTCAACTATCACGTGTTCTCAGTTTGTGAAGAAACGTATTTCTTTAGATGGGAGCGTAAATACCTATAGGGTGATGTGGTGTGTATGTTTTTTAATTTAACTTTTTTTTTTTCTTTTTCTTGAGAATAGAAAAATGCATCCAATAAAGGACTCGTTAAAGGTCAAAGGACAGACTGTAAGAGGGGGTCCTAATTTCTCCAAAAATCTTGTTTGCTTAAATGTGCTCAGCAGAGATGAATCACTGGTGCTGCAGCCCAATCTGGAACCAGCTGCTATCTTGTGTAAAAAATGTAAAGTCACAGTCAGCCTTTCAGAAACATCTAAGGGAACCCTGTGTTTGGTTGTGTGAGTATGCAAGGGTGTGGGGTGTCCAGTGTGTCTTGCCGCCTCTGGAAACTCCTGAAAAATATTTAAAATAACTGCACTGTTTGATTTAAAATGAAGACAGATTCAGTTTCTGCACAGCACGTTTCTCACCTCAGATGTTTTCAGAAACGCAGTTAGATGAGCTGGTCTTGTAATATTAGTGAAAGTTTGCTATATTGGGCCAGTTTGAAGCAGGAGCAGATGGCCTACGAGTGAAGCGTTTGTCTTGTCACCTGCAGCCAGCATTTGTGTGGTTGTAAAAGGGAGTGGGCTGCATTGGTTTCCTCTTTGAGATCGCTTGTCAGTCATCAATAATGGTACTGCATAGTCATATATCTATCAAGCATCAAATTCCGGGAAGTGGTACAACTTCTTGCATCCCAAAACACCCCTGTGGAAATATACCATAAGACCAGCGGTATACCTTCTGAGTCCAACAGCACATAAGGGTTTGCTAAGCTCAACGTGGCAAAAATTTCTTGTGTGTGAGACCATATGGCCCCTTCTGCACATATTCCATGCAGTCAGAATTGTGCAGGTACTACACTACAAGGACACTAGTGCACTTGCACCAACTGCGTAGATACGACCTACTGGGTGTCTATCCGACGGAGTCTTCCAAATTGACTTGAAAAGTAGTGTGATTGCAACAGCTAGGCTTCCAGTTATATTAAACACACATGTCTTGTGTTAATAAGTAAGTGCAGTTTTGTGAATTTGTTAGTTTTAGTTATAAATTGTCTGGTCTAGTAACTGGAATGATGTAGTCACTCCTCTCTGCACGCCCAACAGTGTTCTTCAATAAGCCTGACAAAGTTTGTTGCTTGCTGCAAAGTTTCCATGAAAAAGGGCAATGGAGTCTATCTTGTATCATATTTAACATCTGAGTGGGAGAGACAGCTGAGAGAATACGCATAAGTGCAGATTAATGACAACAACTGTGCTGCATCATCAGCGGAGTCAACATTAAAATGAAGGATCACTCAAAAAGTTCGAGGCAACAGCCCTCAGGGACACATGAACGAAACTAAACTTAAACCACAAAGTTTCAGTAGCAATATCGTCTGATGTGAGGCCGCAGGGG
>NW_007578250.1:310246-313848 GCF_000690725.1 Stegastes partitus
TGGCACTTGCATAGCGATGTCTGAGTGCATAGGTCCTGAGGTACTGGTCATCGTTGCGGTCGGTCACTCTTGGGGCCCCACTCCTGGGTCTGTCACCAACTGTACCAGTAGTTCTGTGTCTTGATGCAAATCTGCTGATGACACTTTGAGACACACCAAGTTCACGAGCAACATCAGACTGCCTGCCACTGACTGGAAGGCGTGCTATGGCCAGGTGGTGTTGCTCGTCCGTTAAGTGACGTCGTGTGTTCATGGCTTTTTGAACGATGACCTTGAAATGACTTACTGACAATACCAGCTTTTTATACCCACAGAATGTTGAAATTGGTGCCACATTGAAAAGGGTTGTCTTTTAGTTTTTTGGTATTGGCCCCAATATGTAAGGTACCCTGTACACAGTGAGACCATTACATGGAAAACACAAAATGAGGTGTGTCTATCACCCCAATACAATAGCCTCCCTGTCCCAAAAAATCTATGAAGTGAAACAAAGACTGTATGTATGAAATCCACTCAGTCTCTCACAATATCCCTAACTTATTGTGAGTAGTGTAGTGTCATAATGGTTTGGTTGGGCAATCAGAACTAGTGGAAAAACCATAAAAGACGAATTTGCCGATGTATTTGTTGATGTGGACATTGTCTAAGATTTTGCAAGCCTGAACCGGTGAACAGGTGCAGTAACATAGTCTCTGTTGGATTGTTCAGTCCTGTCTGCATGCTAGCACATTAGCATATAGTCCTGTAAAATTGCAACACCCCACTCATTAAATGTCAATGTGGGCCTTCAAACTCTCCCAGACCAGCTCTGATAATGACCACATGGCTGGAGAACAGGATGATCTTGAAACTAGAGCCGAATACAATGAGGGCTCTTGGATATAATTAACCAGTTTTGTCACATCTGTTACTCAGCTCTTGAGGTGAACCCGCTCTGGTATAAATGACAAGGTTAATGTGATATTCTCCAGCCCTGAAAAGATCTGATCTCTGTCCTCACCGGCTCCCAACAGACATTCAGACGCAGACAAAGACGCAGACTCTCCCCCACGTCGGCTCTTCCATTAGCGGGCCTCGGGTGGGTAAGTGGTGGAAGTAATCCTCACACACTGGATGCTCTCGCTCTGTTTCTGCCCCCTGTTCTCTGACGGATGAAATCGCATCACCATTCAGCCATTTCTTATCAAAAACAGATTCTTATGTTCACACTGTTTATCTGGTGATGTAAATGACATGCTGAAAAGAGTCTATGGTAGTCAGTCAGCTTGAAGGTAAAATAAGTGAAAGATTTGCTCTCCTGCAGTATATTTCTCATCAAAACTGGAATTTACATGATTTCTTCCTTTCTTTATCTTCTTTTATTATTATGATCCTATGTGCTTTTTATTTTATTCTCTCGGCTATTCTTCTCTGTTTTTCCTTCATATATGTTTCTCTTTTTTGTAAATTGTATCAGTTGTTCAAATGATTTTAGTGTTTAGTTTTAACTTTTAACGTAACAACTGCTTCCATTTGTCCCACTTCTTCTCATATACTGTGCAGAATTTAATGAGCAAAACATAAAAAAAATACATAACCCTTCTTATGTTCTTTGCAAAATATTATTTTATTTGTACATCATTTTGGCACACAAGATTTACAGAAATATTCTGGTTTGGATTGAAATAGATAATGTGATGGTTATAATGATTATGTTACAATAATAAACACATGGTTAGGGTTATGGAACAGTTGTGTTGAATATCGCTTGGAAATGTGAAATGAACAGCACTTCTGTGTTGAGGCCCGGCATTTTGTTGATCCACCCACTCCAACCTACTCTCCACATTGTCTTTGTGATTTCATAACAATGTCACCTGTCTTCTTCCTGATCATTTTGGGGTATTTGCTGAAGTGACTGATGCCTTCAGCTTCTAGAGGTTGCTTAACAATAAAATGTACCTATGGGTTGTAATCAGCAGCTTGCACCAGTGTCTTATGTGGTCATTTTGTTGACAGTCTCTAAAATAAAAGCTATAAGTGCTACATGTCTGTTGAGAAACTTCAGTTTTTCAGTTTAAGCTTCCTTTTACTCTCACTGCTTTTTAGAATTAAAATTAGGCCCAAACTGTAGGAGAAGCATCAAACATTTGTCATTAAAGGGTGAAATCATCGTTTTATTTACAGTAGAGGCTAAGCGCATAATGTTATAAGCATTCGTGGACACAAAATAAACCATTTTGGCCAAAACTGTAACAAAAAGCCTAGGAGTTTAGAAGAAAGTCACCTGATCACTTCCTTTGCTCCTATCGTTCAACATAGCTGTTTCTTTAATGTAAATAGATGTGGGTGCATTTGCTGAAACAACAGACACAGGTGACATAAAGCATAACTAACAATCAAAAGATGCTGTAGCGCCAACATTTTTATAAGACAGTCTTCAACTGAAAGCCTGAAAGGATATAAACATGTAAAACTGATATCTGGAACCTACCAATTATTGGCATTTCATAGCTTATTAATTTTACAGCTATTTGGTACATTGCAAATAAGATCTTTTTTTTTGGGTTGGGGGGGTTATCCTTAGTTTCTGATAGGTACAGTATTGTATAATAACCTCATACCCACCAAAGGCATTAAAAAAAAAAAAAGAGAGCGAGATACATCAATGACTGTCTATATGACAAAATATCTTGATAAAGCAATTAATTTGTCTTATTTATTCACACAGGTATAAATGACATAAATGACTTGATAGCTGCTGTGAGGTTTATTGTTGGACAGATAAAGTGCTACATCTCACCTGTTGACCTTTCACATCACCCCAAACACAGCCCCTGCTGGGCCTCAGGTCTCATAAACGTAAGACCTGACCCTCTGAAACAAAAGTTGTGATATTAAGAATCCCACATTAGGCGGTATTTGTCCCTTTGCCAGTGTTTGTCGCCCCATTAGTGATTCTTGTTGTTGATGTCCAACATGGCGTGCAGCTCCCCCGGCTCGTATCCCAGGAGGCCTTGCAGGTTGCAGACGAATCGGTAGACGTAGCGCTTTCCTGCAGTCTTGCGGATGATGTTCTTGTCATAGTAGTAACGGAGGCCGCGACTCAGCTTTTCATAGTTCATCTTTGGTTTGTTCTTCCTCCGACCCCACAGCAGAGCCACCTAGAGACAAATCCACATCTGGTCACCAGAGAAGCGTAACAATATGGCAGCTAGAGTCACAGGCCTCTTACACATTGTGTTTCTTCTTAATCTGACAGCAGCGTGATGATGATTATTGACTTTGAAAGTAAAAATGTATCTAAAAATGTCTAAGAAACAAATAGGAGCAGTCACTAAAGTAATCAAACTATTGAGCGGTGTATAGACAACGGATGGATGGGTAGAAGTAGGCCGACAGCACCAGTAGCCTTGTGGTATCCAGGATGCAGCGAAGTGATTCTGTAAAGTGATTTTCCACACTGACACGAAGAACAGTAACATTCTGAAAAATAAATATAGATATCGAGCATAATTGTAATTTACTTTAACTGGTGTGTTTCCCATGAATGTTGCATTAATGTTGCTTAAGTTTCTTGATAGCGTCACTTTGCACTCCCCGCCTTAGTTGTAGTAGGTATA
>NW_007578250.1:315454-323497 GCF_000690725.1 Stegastes partitus
TTTTTTCTAACCCATTCCTGCAGGACTGTTTTAAAAGTAACCAGTCATAGAAACGTACCACCAAGCAGCCCTGAAAAATTGCTGTGTGAATCTCAACGCTGATTGGTCAAACTATGTACTCATAAAACTGGAGTTATGTCCAGTAAATACAATTTGTCGTTGTTTGGCACAAACGTCGTGGCTGAAGCTGTCAGACCCTATGTTGCAATGCAAGCAAATAAAAATGGTTTAGGGGGCCGTTGCTGTGAACATTGACACCACCTCGCCCCTGCCCCGAATCCCCGCACTGGACACCACCTAATAATCTGTTGTCTAGTCATGACTTGATTCAACTTTTTCGTGCACTGGAGAAGTGACCTGCCTTTTGTAGACTTTTGTTTTGTTTTGTAAAGCAATGTATTTTAACAATTTCACACAGATGCATTCATTTTAGATTAAGAACAAACTTTCCTGTTACTAACATACAGTTAATCCACACACTCAAACCAATTGGGATCCTGAATTTTCAGCAGGCATGGTGTAACATTATATAATTCTTTTGTCAAATACGTATTTTCCTCACTGTGGATCAGTTTCTTTATTACGGGCCCATTGTTTCTGAAAACTGATTCTGGAACGTGACTCGGCGCAAACAGTAACAGGTCCAGATCCAAAGGAATGATTCACTGTCATCTAACCTGTGTTGAATAACGTCTTCTCACCTCTATTTCCTCCGGTTTCCTGCAGCAACGCAGTGCTGTGATCTTCACTTTTTACCAGATAGTAGCTTTGATGGTGCACGTTTTCCAGAGTGTGGAGGTCTGTGCTCTCAGTGGGTGGATACTGACCGTGGTAGCTGTGTTTGTCTGAATGCTCTGGAACATAGTCTGAGTAGCTGTCTGAGGGAATATAGACAACAAATAACAATGCAGTGCTCTTACAGCTACATGTAATAGCGATTAGTGTGTTAACTACAATAGTCAATGGTTGCAAACAAAATATTCTTCATTACCTTTGCTGACTTGTAGCTGGCAGTAGGAAGGTATTGTGCAGTCGTATTCATTCTCTGGAGAATCAAATTCAAACGACAGTCATTGTTTTTCTTAGAGGCAACATTGTGTTCCTACAATCAATGACAGAAAAATGATAGATAATAAAATGGATGATGACGGATGATGGATGATGACATATGAAGGTACTGACAGTAACCACACATGACTGTTTCATCCAGATGATAAGAGTCTGAAAGGATTTTAGAAATACTTTCAGAATCCTGTTGCCTTTAATGTGTTTGAGATCATCAGTTGCATTGTGCCAAAGTAGGCAACAGCCCTATTCAACTTCTGCAGTGATCCATGGTGTTGCAAGAACCATTTAGCCAAGTAAAGAGAAGAAAACAAAGAAGAGGATGCCTGTATTTGCCACATCAAATAGTAGAATTTCGTTTTTGCATACTCCCTTTTTAGGAAGTTGGAGTCAGAGTGCAGGCCGAACCACAATGCAGTGCCCTTGGAACAGATTGAATCAGTTAGACCAGAACGTTTCATAGAACGTTATAATAACTTTGAAACCATCAAACACTGTGAAGAAACTACCACTCTCAAGAGAACAACCCCAGTAAACTAAAACCTAGAGTTCTCTTCTGCTGCAGATGAGAAATACATCAGAGCTCAGATTAGATGTCACATCAGTGCTTCTCAGAGTTCAAGGAGTAGACAAATATCAACAGTAGCTGTTGGAAGGAAACTGTGAAAATCAGGCATCATGGAGCTGCTGCAAAGAAACCACTAAGAAGAAGCAGACTGCATGGACACAGGAACTCAAGGAGTATGCATTAGACCAGAGAGGAAATCTGACTTTAGTCTGATGACTCCAGATCAGGTTTTTGGTTCTGTGAGACATAGAAAGGTGAACAAATTGTATCTGAATGTATGGTTCCCACTGTGAAGCTTGTGAAACTGTTGCAGGTTTCTGACACAACATTCTGCAGCGACACTCCATCCTCTCTGGTTTTAAGCGTAGTGGTACATAGTGGGATTAGTTTTTCAGTAAGACAATAAATGGCACAGCAGAGTGATGGAGAGCGGTATCAGATGAATAGATCTGAACAATCACAGAACCAAACCTGGTTACGATGATTTGGGATGAGGTGGAGCACACAACAAAAGGACAGGAGCCAACGCGGGCTCAGCAAATGCGGAAATGTCTTCAAGCCACTTGGAAAAGCTTCGGTGATGATCTCATCAAACTTTGTGTGCAAAGGTATCATCAAAGCTTACTTCAAAGAATCTAACATTTAAACAGATGCACTTTTTTTTTGCTCACTGCAAAATTCCACATCTAGTTTCAGATTTTTGGTGGCTTCAGTTTTGTCCTTCATTGTAGAAAATGGTTCAAAAAATATATTCAGAATAAACTTGAATGAGAAGATGTGTCCAGACATTTGGTGGATGAGTGCCATTACCTCTCTTCATGGTCTCCAAGTGCTCCCACAAAATCTCTCCTGCAGTGCAGTCAGACATCAGGCTGAGGAAAGCTTCTCGATCCAGACCACACAGCTCACTGCCCTGCAGGCCTCTCAAGTCTGAGCCCAGGCAGTTGAGACCAAACTCAGCCTGACACCAGTCCAGCCAGTGTTTCACCTCCCACTCGGACCACAAGGTGGGATCTGATCATGGAAAAAATGATTAGACCACCCCTTGTTTTCTTCAATATCTTGTTCATTTTAACACCTGGTACCATTAAAGGTATATTACCTGAAGAATACAATGAACACAACAAACAATGCAGCTGATTACATGATACTTTATGTCCTATTTGACTTGCTTAAGCTTAATTGTATTCCCAGGGTATATAAGAGGCCATTTCATGTCATAAGCAGCACTGCACATACAAAGGCCTAGAGTGGTTTCCTGCTTACATTCAAGCCGTAGCACAACTCAGAAGCTGTCAGATCTCACATAATGCCTAAAACAAAAATATTATGTGAAGCCAAAAAGGCAGCCATCTTGGCACTGCTGGAAATTGGCATGAGTGAGAGACAGGTAAAAAGAGAAATGCATACATAACACCTAATCCTTTATTTGTGACCCACTGTCCTGGTAGTAGCTCTGACTGTACCGTGTGGAAAGTGACGATTGATTCTCTCCTCGGCAAAGCCAGCAAAACTGGCCTTCACCGCCTGGCAGAGAACCTCCTTGCTGGTTGGGGTGAGAGGAGGGACCTCCAGGGAGTCCAGCTCTGGGACAGAAGTAAAAGATCAAAGGACTAATGATGGGGTTGTACCCAATCATTATTGTAATTATTGAGTAATGTGCCAGAAATGTTCTCAACTGATACGTTTTTTTGTTTTGTGCCTAGAAAACCACAGAAAATTGCATTTGATCAAAAGTAAAATACCCAACGACATTCATCTCATTTTTATGTATGAGAAAGAAGAGCATCAAATCATTACATTTGAGAAGCTGGTAATAAACAATGGAGTGATCTTCTAATGGATCTGACTAATTGTTTCAGTTTATATTCATTCACATACCATAAACTAAGTAGTGTATTTATTACTACACCATACTCACAAATAAATTGTTACACAGAGTAGCATCTTATTTGAATCATCTATTTCACATTTATATGTAGTAGCAGTAAATAAATGATACCATGCATAGACATGAGTGAGGCAGCTGTATTTATTTGTTATGCTCATCATATTTTAGATTACTGTGGAATATTAAGTGTGTGATTGTGGTGTAGCAACTGCTCTTTCCCATGCTGTCCTGCTTTGTTAGCTGTACTTTTTTTTTCTTTATCTGCAACTCGTTCATGTCTGTGCATTATTTTAGGGAGTGCCCCACTTTAAAAAAAAACAAAACAAAATGCATACAGTTTGCACATCTATGAAAAAAATACTTGACAAACATAACTAGTAAGGATACTAACTTCAAAAATGGTATCTGAAGTTCTTTTTAGATGGTTAACGACAAAATGTGCTCTGTACATGATATGTATGGTAAAAGTCGCCTGATATTTCTAAACGCATACAGACTAAGAAAGCATTAGCTCATGCTGGTGACAATGTGTGAGTTATCGGTTCCATAATTCATACAATAAACTTTATGAAAGCCCATTCCATTCAACTATATTTATGTCACAGTTCCTAGCTCAGCACACTTATCAGGACTACATGAGATAATTATAATGACAAATCCGGTTTATAAAATATACTGTAAGACATAATTTATTACAACATAAAGTGCAAGTGCTTCAAAACTACAGTTCATTCTTGTTACATCAGTGCACAATGATTATAAAATCTCCCAAATTGATGCCAGTCAGCATCAGCAAGCACGGAAATTTCTTTTCAAGAGCCGCCTCTCTAGTGTATGTCTTTGTATTGAACGTTTTAAAACACTGTGAGAATTGCAGCGGTATTTTGATGTTATTAATCATTAATTACATGTTTATACATCAGTTAAAGCTGCTTACTACAAGAGGTTGTAACTGCTAGCAAATACATTAAAAAACCAATACTTCTACATCTACTACATAATAGGCTGTAATAAAGTAATTAAACAGTAATTGTAAGTTAAATGTGTTTCCATTACATCTAATAAACTTTCTGTCAAGTTCAGTATTTGGTCGTGAATAACTAGATTAATGAATGAATATGATTCCAGTGCTGATTAAAGAGTAAGATGAAACACTAAACACATGGTAGAGTCAGCGTCTTACCGTAAGTACCGCAGTCCATCCTGGTGTGTGTGGAATTGGGGGATCAGGTGGAGTGAACATAGATCACACCAGGAGGAATGAGCCTTTAATATAATAGAAGCGAGGGAAGGAGGGGACACGTTGTGATGGACAACTGTCAATCATGTGGATATGGGAGGAGCAGCAGGACAGATTCGAGGCCTCAAGTGAGGTTTATTTTCCACACATGGACATACAAATATGCTACAATATTTTAAGTTATTACACAGTGTTGAAAAGGCTGTGTATAGATTCACAATGCACTATTACAGCTTTTAAATATGTCTCAGGTTTGCTATTATTTTGATCTAGAGAACTTGATTAATTGAAAATTTGTCAGAAATTTGCAACAATGAGTAGAGAAAGAGAATATCAACAATGTTGGATATTGTCCACCCCAAGATGGTGGACCTCCGTCTACGATTAGATGTATTCAGTCAGAGATGAAGCTCCAGTCTGCTTGTGTCACTGTGGACCTGAAAGGTTAATCATCATCCTACTATCAGGTCTCTGCGCTCTGGAGCAAATTTTTCTCAAGGTCCTCTGTGTATTTGACTACATTCATCCTTCCCTTAGTTCTGTTCCTGTTGCTGCTCTGGAAAAGCACTCCTATTGCATGATGCTGCCACCACCATGCTTCACCACAGGGATGGTATTACCCAGATGATAAGTGCCGCCTGATGTTAAACAGACAGTGTTCATTTTCTGTTTAATTTGAACAGAGAATCTTTTCCTCCTACTTTCAGAAGTCTTTAAATGCTGTTTTAGGAACTCCAAGAGGGCTTTCATCCCTTTTATTCTGATTTTACCACAGGTCTGCAGAAGGTTCCTTGGAATTAATACCTGATGTCTAAATCATTTTTGTTTTGGTGCAGATGCATCTGACAACTGTTTTGAGTGTTGCAGCAAAAGTCTGAATACTTATCTTAAAAATTCAGTTTCTGAATAATGATACATTTGTAATAAAAATCTAAAAATATGCTTTCAATTAGTTTTTAGGGGTTATTATACGTACAGTGATGCTGGTATATATGCAAAAAGTTGATGGACCTGAAAACTTCCCGAAGAGTCTGTTTATCCTACAAGGAATCATTTTAAACATTTAAATGATGTGTCAAATTTTAAAGTTTCTCTGACTTTAACTGGGACGTAAATGTTAGATGACACCAGGGCACATGAGTGGATCTGAGCGCGAGCAGGTGGTGAAAGAATTTGGATGGAGCGTGAGCCAGTTTTTTTAAAAAAGCCAGAGCTACATCTTACCTCCGCTCCATGCCAATTTCACTCACAACACAAACCAAAGACATAATCTGGGAAGGAACCAGGCAAATAACACATACAGAAATTATTTCTGATTTAAAAAAATTAAAAATTAAAAATGGTGTCGTTATTGCTAGTTAATTTTAGGACAAAAGTTAGAAAATTACAATAATTTTTTATTTGTTTTTTGTCATTGATATTAAGGTTCCTGACATCAAAATCCTGACTCTAAAGTCTGACGGTGCTCTTTCACATTACAAAAAAATGTTAACGAATGATATTGTTAAATGAACTGACCTTAAAAATCAATTAAAATATATGATATAAAGTTTAGTCAAATAAACTAATTAATTTCACTGGAGGCTTCATTTCCTTATATGAAGTTCAGCTACTTTGTTTTTAAAAACATTTATTTGCTGTTAGTTTTTTCTCTGTCACAGTAATTCAGCTGCAATATATGTGTAGCATAATTTATAACATATTGGAGTTTTCAAGTACATGAAACGGAATAAATTAGCTAAAGCAAAAGCTCACTAACCAGCTAGCTGTAACTCGTCACGGTACTGTCACATCATAAGGGTTATGGTAAAAATTCAAAATGTCTGATTCTGATCCCGAATCAGTTTTGAGCAAATATGCGGTTACTGCATATGGCTTAATAAATAACTAACTTTTTTTCTTAAGAAGCCTTTATTTACTTAATCTGGCACATATAGTAAGCAGTTATTCGTATTAAAAAGCTTCCATCATCAGGTTTTATTTCTGATATGATGTAAAATATTTCCAAAGCAGTAATCTAGGAGCTTTGTCGCCCTCTACTGCTCATCTGTAGGAAGTAGCCTGGGTGAAGTGCAGGTTTACCGGTTGACCTCCCTTTACAGAGTAGTTTGTGTATTCGTTGCTCTACAGCTCTCTCCCAGCATTCCTGTGCTGGTACCATCTGTCTGAATGATGAACCTTTTGATTTACTAGCATTGCCTGTTAAAAATTCTGGGTGTTGTCATAATGTCAGATCAGTTGACGCATAAGTCTCCCACAGGGTGAACAAAAAAATGCTCCAGTGGCTAAATGGCGCCTAAAACTGATCAGCAACTCTAAACCAAGACTATCTGATATTATTTATAAATTACACTGGATTGCCTTGACTTAATGCTATAAGTTGCTTTCTATTTGGATGGACCTACTTTGATGACAACTAACTCGTAAGCATATTTTGGCTCTGCAAGTGTTAAACACGACATCACATCTTTACAACTAACATCTGCAAATGGCAGGTGATACAAGTAAGTAAAACCTTGGGATGGGGATAATGGCGGGAGAACAGACAAACAATATATAAGAGAACGATACGCATTGTGGAGATCAGTGGGACCAGTGGCTGCAGATATCTGCAGAATCTCATTTATAATCAACCTCTTTTTGACCAACAACTTAACCCTATTCAGGACTTCTGGGGTCTTTTGGACCCAGGCCATTTGGTTTAGGTGACAGGTATTGTTTTTTTTGTTTTTTAAGGTTTTTTTTTAAATATAAAAAGATGGACATTAGTCATGCATTTGGAACCAAAAATACATGAAGTTATCAGAAAATATTATAAAAGTATATAATGAATACCAACAAATATTTTGCACATATTCTTTCTTGGGGTCCAGTGGACCCCAAAAGACCTTTTATGTATGGCAACATGAAAGTCCTGAATAGGGTTCATTTTTAGCAGATTTGGAACTCATCGACATTGTAATCACTGTACTGTAAATAATGTAAAAATTGTAATGTAAATGATATAATCTAATGAATTATATAATACAGCCCACACTACACTACACTGTCTAAAACACAGCTGACTGCAGTAATATGTTTTGTCTCCCTCAAGAAATATGTGACTTGAAGAGGAGGAAACACTTTTGACTGCTTTTTTGCCTTTGGTTATTTCAGATAGTTTGACATTAAGGCGACAGATGAACAACTGATTGAATGAGGAACAGATCTAATTCTAGTTGAGAATTATCAGTGACAAAATCCTTCTTTTGTCAGTTTCCTGGGAAACAAGTCATATTT
>NW_007578250.1:325093-333153 GCF_000690725.1 Stegastes partitus
GTGACCCTAGTGAGGATTAAGCAGTGTATAGATAATGGATGGATGATTTGGAATCAATGCCTCTTTGCCCACTTGTAGTTGGCAGACTGATAAAGTGGCACAGAGCAATCCTTCATGTGAAACATGAGTTCTGGAATGTCTTGATGATGTGTTCAACAATTGAGGTTTCACAATATGTTTTTGAGTTAATTTGCATCAAAGTAAGTCCACCCGAATATGAAGAGCAATCTAAAACATTGAGTCACTGCACTCCACTACCGTGACCTAAGACAATCATTACATTATCTTCTTTACAATGAATACATGTCATGATTTACACTACATTTATCATATTGAATTATTTGCATTAAAATGACTACATGACGTTGTTGACATTTCAATGATTCCATTGCCTCATTTAGGGCGGCCTTGTTTCACTTGTGCAATATGGTCAAACTCAGGAGCATCCTGTCTCAGAGTGATGCGGAAAAACTAGTCCATGCATTTATAACTTCTATTATAACTCTTTATCAGGAAGGTCAAAAACATCCAGCTCATAAAAAAAGCTGCAGCCAAATTCTAATTGCAAGCAGTAACAGATAGCAGATTTTTCCAATAGCAGCTTCACGTCATTGGCTCTGTTGTGATTATTCCGCCTGCCTTTTGGACCAGAGATAGTCAGGCAGCTTTGTCAAAGTCAAAAATCCCTTCTGGATCAACTGTTGGTATCTTCAAAAATGTTCAAGAAAAAGTCTTCACACCATTTTCAAAGTCTGATGTGAATAATGTTTTTTCAATACAGAGTCTGTAAGAACAAACTTGAGTAGACTCTTGAGACTTTAACTGAATAAACAACTCTTTACATCTTATACTCCTGCAGGCTCCTTCTTCTACTGGGAAACCACAACCAATTCATTTAAAAAAGACCAATCAGATCAGCTCTGACACCATTGTGTTCGATGTTTTTTATTTTTTATTTTTACAGGTTGTGATCACACAGGATTGTTCAATTTGAACATACATCTAATTTAAACACTATATTTCCAAGTTTTGTCATTTGTTTAGTTTAAAACCACACAACAGCTCCCTTTAAAATTCAGGATGGCATTTAAAATCCTGCTTCTCACATACAACGCTCCATTATATCCTAAAGACATTACTGTACCATAGTATTTTGAGAGAGGACTTTGCTCTCAGACTACATATTTAGTTGTAATTTCTGCAGTTTCCAGAAGTAGAGCAGGAGGCAAACCTTTCAGTTATCAGGCTGCTCCACTGTGGAATCAACTCCCAGTTTGGGCTTAGGAGGCAGACACTTTCTCTACTTTTAAGATTAGGCCTAAAACTATGTTCTTTGACAAAGCTTAAAGTTAAGGATGGCTCATAGACACCTGATCCATCCTGTACTTATGCCGTTATAGGTTTACATTGTTGAGAGACTTCCCATTTTACACTAGGCATTCTCCTCTACTCTCTAGTTTCTTTCACAACTAAATCAAACTCTTCTGGAAGAACAGGAGCTGTAGTGGTTGTTGTAAGAGGAGCTCTTGTTTGAGGAGAAACAGATGTGGTTATTGTTGTTGTTGGATTAGGAGCTTTGTCTGTTGGAGGAGGTACTGTGGTTGTTGGAGGAGGTGCTGTGGTTGTTGAAAAAGCAGCAGTTAGCAAAGTGGTGGTTTTAAGCGGAGGAGTAGCTCCAGATGTTGTGGGAGGAGCTGCGCTTGTTGAATAAGGAGCACTGGTTGTTGTTGAAGGACCTGTAGGGTGTTGGAGAAGCAGCACCTCTGGTCATTGCTAGAGAACCAGTGGTTGTTGTTGGGGATGTAGTAGCAGTTGCTGAAATTGCAGTGGTTGGTTTTGGAGGAGCTGCCAATGTTGCTGGAGGAGGAGCACTCACTGTTGGAGTGGGAGATCTGAGAGCTGTACGACAAAGCGAGATTAGTGGGTTAGCAAGGTAAAGCCAGAGTTTTCAGTATGACAAAGGTGGCTTTCTGTTCATCTGGCTATATCACCATGGTAACTTATGCTGTGAAGCTAACCTGGGGACTGCACCACAAAGCAAGCAAATAGACTTACTGTCAATCTTATAAACTCAGGACATAAGACTTTAGTGTTTTGATCAGATTTTGTTTCAGGATTATATCACTCTCCATGGCAGATGGAACAATGAAATGAAGAAATGCCATATCTTCCCCACTCACTATTTGCACATTGAGATTCACTGGATCTTCTAATACTGATGACATTTCTCCAGCAGAACTGATTGGTCAGAAGGACGCGCTGATCTCTTATCTGGAACATCACCTGTTCTGAAGCAGGTTAGCCAGTCAGCACAAGTAACCATAGAGCTGTGCCCTTGATAAAAAATGAACCACCATTGTAGTACCAAAAACCTGGAGATAAATCTGGAGTTACCTCAAATAACCTCAAATCCTGCTTTGTAGTACAGGCCTGTGATGTTGTCCCCCATCTAAACGTTTTGAGATCTGTTTCTCAGGATGTCCAGTATCCATGTGCACAGTAAACTGCCTAAGCCCACGTTTCTCCATTTTTGGAGCCGTTTGTGTGGTATAATTGTGTTAAATACTGAGCTAAAATCCACAAACAGCATCCTTACATATGTGCTCTTTTGGTCCTGATGTGTACAGACTGTAGAGAACTGTAATGATTGCATCCTCTGCTGATCTGTTTGCCTGATATGCAAACTAATGTTACTGGAGGTTGGCAGGGATTTCAGATTTAACATGAGAAGATCAGGCTCTCAAAGCATTTGGTGATGATGGGTGTTAGAGCACCTGGATTAACCAGGCAGTTCACTGTGTTTTTCTTGGGTACTGAGACATTTGTGGCCAACTTAAGGCAGGTGGGGACTGCAGACTGTTAAAGCAGAAGGTTGAAGATGGTGGTAAACTCCTCTGCAAACTGGTCTGTGGAGGTCTTAAATATCCATTAAGTGGCTCCATCTGGTCCAGCTGATTTCCTCGTGTTGACGCAGGGACGATCTGACCTGATGTTGCTGAAGCTCGATGGGATCTTCCTTCCCTGGTAGTGAGGGCCAGATTTTGGCCTCTGTGTTGAAATGAGCTATAAGGCTTTCTATGTATCTGTCAGTCTGTGTTGCTCTGGTGTTGTTCCCACAGACTGTATAAAAAGATGATTGTTCCGGGCCGCCGCTTTAGTTCACCTGGTTGAGCTGGCGACCCATGCACAGGGGCTATAATCTCTGACGCGACGGCCATGGGTGCGAGTCCTGCTTATGGCCCTTTGCTGCAACCCATTCCCCCATTCTCCTCCCCCACTTTCCTGTCTCTCTTTCCTATCTAATAAAGGCAAAAAGGCCAAAATAAATAAATAAATAAATAATTAAAAATAGGGATCGTTTGCTTGTGTTGGCTTTTATTTTGACATGCTTACATTTCACTCCCTCTTCCTGTTTGTCCGTACAGTCAACAAGATTTAAAAAATAAATAAATAAATAAATAATTAAAAATAGGGATCGTTTGCTTGTGTTGGCTTTTATTTTGACATGCTTACATTTCACTCCCTCTTCCTGTTTGTCCGTACAGTCAACAAGATTTAAAAAATAAATAAATAAATAAAAGATTTTTTTTGCTGTTGTGGGTCGTATTTTGCCTTTGTTTTTGTTTGTTTTTTTAGCACTGAATTTTCAGATAAAAACTAAAATTGGCCAATTCTACTTCGCTTCAAATTGAAAACAATTTACGTCATATCCGTTTTTTGTTTTCCAAACGGAAGCGGAAGAGGAAACTTCGAAAACCATCAACGAACCACGTTTGATAGTTTTGGGTTTTGTTTTGTGTTGCTTTAAACGTTTTTTTGATGGCGACAGAAGTGTTTCCCGGTCAGTTTCAAAGAGTTTCTTTGTCAGACTCTCAGTTGGACTTCTCCGGTCAACCGTATTCCGTGTCCGTGCTTAAAGTCGGCTACTGTTGTCCTCAGACTGACGGCACGTTCAAAGCCGACGGGACGATCAGCCTCATAACGGGACCCAGGACTATTCTCGTTGACACGGGAGGACCGTGGGACCGGGACTTTCTTCTTAAGTCCTTGAAAGACAGAGGTTTGGAACCAAGAGACATTAACGTTGTCGTGGGGACTCATGGACACTCAGATCACATTGGAAATCTGAATCTTTTTCCAGCAGCTGTAATGATTGTAGGTTATGATATCAGTGAAGGAGACACATACCGTCCCAACAAGCTGGCAGAAGGACAGATGTACTCTATTGATGAACATGTAAGTAACTTGGTGTTATCTAAGAGATAAACACTTTATGAGTGTCACTAAATAATAAAATGAACTGGTGTGAAGAATGATCTTGATCATTTTTGAGCCACAAAAGTCTGAGGAGGAGTGAGAAAATTTCATTCCACTCCCTCCTGTCAGTCACTTTGTTATCCACTTGCTGTGTGAACACAAAAACACACAACACACCTGTCAACACTGCAGCACAATAACCTACGCTGATTTATTGATTCATCTGACCACCTAAAAATACAAAGGCATGTTTGTCATGAATGCATACTTTCACACAACTTTTATTTTCACACATAAGCTAATCATACAAGAACATTCGTTAATTTCTGGGGTTCTTTTCACTCACTATATATAAAGTAATCACACTTGTCTGAAGGTTGTGCTAAAGAAAATAACCTGCCTCTACTTTACAGAATTAAATTATTTCAGACTTTAATATAATATCAAACTCAAGGCATTATTATTATATTATTGTTATTTATTTTATTTTAAGTATTTTTTTAAATTATTTTTTCAAATATTTTTTATATATTTTAAAAATATTTTTATTTTCTTTATATTGTTTATTTTTATTCTCTTTTATTCAGAATAAAAAAATGCATACCAAACAAGAGCTCGCGTCTTAAGAGGTTAAATTAATCTTTTATTATTGTTTCTAGTCACCTATTTAAAAAAAAATAAATAAAAAATTCTCATTTTTAATGTCGTTTGCTTCTGTTTGTGTGTCAGCAAGATTGTGTAAAAGCTACTGGACCAAATTTCATGAAACCAAGTGGTAAGATGGACAAAGGATTCAATTTCCATCCAGATCACTTTTTTTTGTCAAGTTTCGAGAGAAGACGTTGGCCTTGGCAGAGAACTAAACTCTCAGAGAGCCCTTCTAGTTGGCTAAAAACGCTGGTGTGAGCCCATCATTTCTGTAAGTTTCACAACAAACCTCGGTGAGCTGTTGGTTGTAAACAAGCTATTATATTTGACAGTTTCAGACATTTCATAAAATGTTTTGTAAGACATTTTAGGACAAGTCTCAATGATAATAATCCATCATAAACATTTAACGCAACTGCTCCCATCGAACAAATTTTTATTTTCACAAAGCTGTGGTTATTGTGAATGTGTGGCTTTAAGAGGCTGGTAAATGGAAATGATGAGGTAGCCTACCAAAGGGACCAATAAAGTTCTATCTATCTATCTATCTATCTATCTATCTATCTATCTATCTATCTATCTATCTATCTATCTATCTATCTATCTATCTATCTATGAGCTGGGGGCTATAAGAGTAAATTGACAGTCACTGTTTACACAAGTATGCTACTGTTGATCCAAGGGCTTTAATTTGATGAATCTTACAGGTATAAACTAAATATGCAAATCAGGACATGCTGTGTGTCTGGGTGTATTGTTTGAATCAGTTTGTGGCCTGTTTCACGACCAAAAGTAGTGTTCTTTAAGTTTTACTAAAATGGTAATTTTTTTTGTCTTGACTATAACCTAAATTAAATGTCCACATCATTTTTCTTAACTGATCTAATTACCACCACAATATCAAGTGCTTTGTTCACCAAAAAAGATGATGCAGAATAAATATGACGAAAATATTTGTTTAAATTAAAGAAAATTAACACTGCAAAGAGGAAAAGAGAAACAAACAAGATGAGCTGTGTCGCCTCATCAGTCATTCTGCAGATTCAGATTTTTACCCAGTGTCCTCTCACCCGCAGGTATCTGTAGTTCCCACTCCAGGCCACACAGGACAAGACGTCAGTGTCCAAGTAAAGGGAACATCAGCAGGCATTGTACTTGTTGCAGGGGACTTATTCGAATCCTGCTCAGATGAAGACAGCTGGCGGGATCTGAGCACGGACACTGCAGTGCAGGAAGTTAACCGCCAGGAGGCGCTATGCAACGCAGACATCATCATCCCGGGGCATGGACTCCCATTCAGAGTCCTCAGGAACTGATCACATGCAGGGCTGCAGGTTATGTAAGAAAGTAATGATTAATTTTCCACCTTAACTAAACAAATCGTATAATGCTGTTATACTAAAAACTTTATGAGTGTCATTCAACAAAAAACGGGATGATCTCACTGAGTATCGCACCTTAATCATTTTATTACACAAACCTAACAACTACATTGGTCATACATTTATAACTGTCAAATTATAGCTGCTTAACAACATGTCAGTGTAGCTCCTGACTGCCAGTATTCACATCTACTGATATGCTCTTAGAGCTTAGACCTCTGCCAAAGCAGACTTTTAGTTATTCTGTTATCCAAGAATCTGTTGTCCAAGTTTAAATAAAATACGCGCTTCACCACCAAAATTCAAAACAGAATAATGGATTATTTGGAATGTGTGGGAATGTATGGTTTAACATTCGGCAACATTTTAGATCCAGTTTGGTACTTTTAGCTATCCAGTGCTGGCTTTTTATTTATTGTGGTGATGTTTTTAAAGATGTGTAAACAAGGGCATATTCTTGATTGATTTTTTAATTTAAACTCTGAATTTGAAGTCTGAGTTGAGGTCAAAGTGTTGTGATATTCTCCTATTTTTCATGGAAACACCAGCAAATGAGATAATTTGCAGTGTAGAAGCTTAAAAACTCGTGATGTTATATTGGGATAATTGTGCTAAAAGTAAACATGACTGTCAGCTGAGTTTGTTGTTGCTTTTATGACAAGATGTGTATTGATGAAACCTATCAAAACTAACAGCCTGTGGCAGCAACACTAAATAAAGAGAATTTGTTTCTGGAGATTAAACCACGACTTCGGTCTCATTCATTCCAACACTGCCATTCTAATACAATAACTTACACACATATGCTGCAGTTACAGTACTTCAACACATTTCTTCCACATGCACACACACACACTGCACATGTACAGCTGCATGTCAACATTCTACTGCTGGCTGTCGGAGTGGTGTCAAGCAAACAATTTGTGCTGCATAGACAATTGGAAATCGGAATAAGAGAGATAGTGTTCTTCCCCCTTAAACCTTGACATTTCAGAGGTGAAAGGAGGAAGCAGCGTCGCAGTTCTACACACTTCTCTGTGGCTTTTTAACCCCTGTAACATCCCATAGTGGCTGTGTCTGCATCCTGACCACCAAGATAATAAGTATGTAATTATTAGAGGAGCTGTTCATAAGACCCTAATTCAGATTAATACGAATGTTTTATTATAACCGAAAAACTGGAAAATTAAATGTGGATTATTAAATATTACAGTCGTCCTCAAATGTGTTCATACCCTTCCATTAAAGAAAAATTCACAATAGTCACGCCAATAACTATAAACTAAAAAAAAAAGTAATAATAAATAAACATTTGCTAAATTATAATTTAGTGAAATAAGACATTGCTTTTGAATTGTGATTGAAAAGAATAATAAAAAAAAACAACAACAAAACTGTCCTGGACAAATTAGAGCACTTTGCTGATAAATGGTCTGTACTTATATAGCGCTTTTCTACCTTTGCAGCACTCAAAGCGCTTTACAATGTTTCTCATTCACCCATTCACACACGCATTCACACACCAACGGTAACAGAGCTGCCATACAAGGTGCTGCTTGCCATTGGGAGCAACTTCGGGTTCAGTGTCTTGCCCAAGGACACTTCAACTGTGGAGGGGCCGGGGATTGAACTGCCAACCTTGCGATTAGAGGACAACCCGCTCTACCACCTGAGCCACAGCCGCCAAAATCAAAATACCTGTCAACAGGTGCAGAAGTCTGATGAAGAGTTACAGAAAACACTTGATTGCAGTGATTGGCTCAAAGGGTTGTT
>NW_007578250.1:333781-347036 GCF_000690725.1 Stegastes partitus
AGCATGGAAATTAGTTAGTTGCTGCATGTTGCCCATCTGCTCCTTAATCTGACTTTATTTCGGAATTCTCAGACTTCCCAGCTGATTTAGCGCTCAGCACAGATATAGTCATTACAGTAGGTGACTTTAATATCCATGTAAATGCTGCATGTATTAGATGATCAGTCTCTATAAAAAGGCTTACATGCTGCCAGTTTTTAATGTTTACTGTAATCAAACCGCTGCTCAAAAAGCCTGCTCTTGATCCAGGCCATTTATACACTTATACCCATTTTCTAAAATTGTTGAAAAAGCTGCTACAAGCCAATTATTTCTTCAGAAATGGTTTGCCAGAGGGCTGCAAGGTGGCTCGGTGGTTAGCACTGTTGCCTCGCAGCAAGAAGGTGGCCGGCCTTCGCCCTGAGTCAGATGGGATAGGCTCCAACCCCTCGTGACCCTAGTGAGGATTAAGCAGTGTATAGATAATGGAAAGTATTGCTCTATCACTTAAGTTTGTGTACTGCTGTCATCGCACCGAGCCTGTGGGTGTGTTTATTGCGTCAGAACACAACCAGACTGGTAGTACCAGGTACAAACATGAAGCATTTATGGTTGTCACTGGGGAAGCGTTGCATTTTATGACTTCTGTATAGGAAACCTCCTATAGACACAGAAGAACTTTGTTGATGTTCCTGTTTTTACGTGAATTCTAACTTAAGATATGTTTCACTTTTGTATGATTGTCCAATATAATATTTGTATATATGTCCAATGTAACTCATTCCTGTCTGATAATGTACATATATTTACACCTTTGCTCACTGCGAAAGTCTGATAATGTACATATATTTACACCTTTGCTCACTGTGAAAGTCTGATAATGTACATATATTTACACCTTTGCTCACTGTGAAAGTTAATTTGCGACCTTTGGAAAAGCAGGACAATAATTAATCCGAATATTGACGTATGTTCTAATAAAGCAGTTAAGCTGGTGTAAGATAAACTTGATTGATCCTCCCCAGAGGAACATGATACAGCAAGAAGAGACGTGGAAGAAGCGAGACAAGAAATACAAAAGTACAATAAGGCTAAAAATAAACATATAATAAAAATGAGCCACTAATGCCAAATGAAACTAATCAATTGGTCAAACTCCAGGTTTGTCTGAAGGACATTAAAGGCCTGGATGACCTGTAATTTTCTTCATTTAAATCCAGACAAAAACTGAGGTAATTGTATTTAGATAGATAAAACTTTATTGATCCCCTTGGTAGAACCTCAGGGAAATTGTTGAATTATTTGTCCCTGAACACCCTCTCTAAGCAGAAAGCTACTCTGGATGGCATTACCGTACCCTCCAATTCTAATGTCAGGTATCATTGGAGTTATTTTTTTTACCAGGATGTGTCCTTTAATCAACACAAAGCAAGTCTGTAGGACGGCTATGCAATGTTGTTAAAATGAGGAACATCCTGTCTCAGAGTGATGCTGAAAAACATTTATAACTTCCAGACTGGACTACTGTAATTCCTTATTACCAGGTGGTCCCAATAATTCTCTTAAAAATCTAATACAAAATGTTGCAACCAGGTTCTGACAGGAACCAGTAGATTATATTTCTTCCATATTAGCTTCACTTCATTGGCTCCCTGTAAAATCCATGACTGAATTTAATATCCTGCTTCTCATATATAAAACTCTCAATGACCAAGCTCTATCTTATCTTAAAGACCTTATTGTACCATATTACCCTAACTGAGTCCTTTGTTCTCAGATTGCAGGTTTTGGTTTGGGAGGCAGACACCCGCTCTGCTTTTAAGATTAGGCTTAAAACATTCCTCTTTGACAAAGCTTATAGTTCGGGCTGCTTATGGTCAGGGGATAGGTTTAGACGGCCGAGGGACTCCCATGATGCACTCAGCTCCTATCCTCTACTCTCCCTTCTTACATACAGTTATATATCACCATTACATATCACTAACTGTGTCTACTCTGAGGTCCTGTGCTTGTTCTCTCTGTGGATGTCTGTGGATCTGGAGCTTCATGTCTCGGACCTGCAGTCACTGGCCTCACTGACGTCCGTTGGCTAACCTTCTATCCCCCACCCCCCTCGTCCTCACTCTTACCCCAACCAGTCGAAGCAGGTAGCTGCCCTCCATGAGCCTGGTTCTGTCTGTGTTTTTTGTTTGTTTGTTTGCCAATCATCGCCTACTGCTTGCTCATAGGGATTCAAAAAAGACTTTGGATTGTTTAAAATTTGTAAGGTTGCCTTACTATGTGAAGTGCTATGAGATGACATATGTTGTGAATTTGCGCTATATAAATAAAATTGAATTGAAATAAATGATGAACATACTTAACATATATGGATATGTAGTTCCCCAAAACTTTCTGTTGCATCTTATGGTTGTCATCAGTAAAGTTTGTGTATTTGATATGGGGACAGTTTTGCTGTCATCACATGATGATGTGTATGTAAAGTCAGTATGTACCCTCAGTCACATTGCAGGCAGTGTGCATGGGTGGAGAGGGTTACTCCTATCTCTAGTTTTAGATATCAATATTTTCGATCCTTCACCCAACTAAAACCAATATGGGATATGAGATGAAACAGGAACAGAAATTTAAGAAACATAGGACCACTTATCATACACAGTGAATTTTCAGTTTGCGCTGAACTTCTCCTCTACAAAGATCAAAACAGGTAATAATGGAAACTATGACTCACCGAGCCTGGAACTTGAGATAACTGATATGGAAATATTTGCGTGTGAGTTTGTCTGTGAGTGTGCGGCTTGTGTGTATGTTTGGATTGAGTCCATTTGGACACTCACATTAGTGCTATATATCACTGATAACGTAATAAAACTATAAACACACACCCATACAAACACACAGATGGTCCTGCAGACTGACAGTTCTTTATCAGTGTTCCGTTGCTCTGATAAAAGGAACTGTGTGTAAAGGACATAAAGGCTGACGGTGCAACTCTGACAGAAAGGTGTGGCTCCAATTCAGCTGGTTTAGGATCTGTAATGACCAAATAAATTCAAATATTTTGGGTATCCTTATGATACCACCTATTTTGTGAAGTGCAGCTCCTGCAGCAAAGCACCTCCACACGTGATGCTGCTACCTCCGTACTTCACAGTTGGGATGGTGTTGTCAGGCTTGCAAGCTTCCCCCTTTTTCCTCCAAATGTAACGATGATCATTATGGCCAAACAGTTCTATTTTAGTTTCGTCAGACCACAGGACGTGTCTCCAAAAATTGTGATGGCCACTCCAAAACACTGACTTTGTTAAATGGTCTGCACTTATATAGCGCTTTTCTACCTTTGCGGCACTCAAAGCGCTTTACAATGTTTCTCATTCACCCATTCATACACCAATGGCGACAGAGCTGCCATGCAAGGCGCTAGCCTGCCATTGGGAGCAACTTCGGGTTCAGTGTCTTGCCCAAGGACACTTCGACTGTGGAGGGGACGGGGATCGAACCACCAACCTTACGGTCAGAGGTTCTACCACCTGAGCCACAGCCGCCCCTGTCCTTAAAGTACCTTTGTAACTAACTTGGCGGTATGCTTAGGGTCATTGTCCCTTTGGAAGACTCCTTTGCACCCAAGCTTTAACTTCCTGCCTGATGTCTTGAGATGTTTCAATATTTCTACATAATGTTCTTTTCTCATGATGCCATTTATTTTGTGAAGTCCCTTCTGCAGCAACCCCCCCCTTTGTCCCTGTGTGTATTTGCAAACTGTAATCTGGCTTTTAATGTTGCTTTTGGAGTAATGTCTTCTTCCTCTCTGAGTAGCCTTTCAGCCCATGTCAGTACAGGACTTGTTTCACTGTGGATAATGACACTCTCTTACCAGCTTCAACCAGCATCTTCACAAGGTCTTTTGCTTTTGTTCTCCGGTTGATGCGCACATTTTGCACAGAACCCGTCTCCTTCCTGGGCGGTATGATGGCTGGACATAACCATGGTTTTCGTACTTGCATATAATTGTCTGAACAGATGAACATGGAACCTTCAGGCATCTGGACATTGTACCCAAGGATGAACCAGACTTGTGGAGGTCCACAATTCTCTTCCTGATGTCTTAGCTGATTTATTTAGATATTCACATGTTGTCCCAAAAGGAAGCAGTGTGTTTAAGATGTGCCTTAAAATACATGTATAGGTGGGCCTCCAGTTAACTTAAATGTTGTGAATTAACCTGTGAATAGCTTCCAAAGCCATGACATCATCATCTGGGCCTTCCCAAACAGCTTGAAGGCACAGGAATCTTAGTGTATGTAAACTTCTGACTTTGAAGAAAACAATTTTAAAAATTCTCAAAAAAAATTATCTCTCATTATTCTGGCATTTAACAAATAGAAATAATTTTTGTTATCCTAGCTGACCTAAAAGGGGAGAAGTTTAGTCTGATTTAATGTCAGACAGTAAAAAAAAATAAGGTTTTATGTCTTTTTGTACAGCATACTGTATGTAAACTTCTGATTTCAACTGTATATAACAAAGACATAAATAAACGAGCAAAGGATTTTCTGCAATTCTTCATCAGTGTGGTACAACAAAATGTCACGTTGCAATTACTAAAGAAGCAGGCTATGGCGATTTATTCATATACAAAGAAACAAACTGAACTTCACTTTTATGGAAACACAAACATGCACACACACAACCTAAAGTCCGGGTCATAAATTAGGTAATAATTATGCTGGCTGGCCCTATCTTTTATGGCTCCTCCTTCAGATTCCCCACCCTGTAAAAATTACTGACCATGTCCAGTATTTAAACAGTTGTCCCATTATTTTCTCTGCCATCTGATGAGTAGAGCTACACTTTTCATATAAGTGTTTGGAGGGTCAATTGAACTTTTAGGTATCATTAGTTTTTCGAAAGGCAGTGTTTCCTTCCATCTGCAGACAAAATGTGTACAGGAGCGTGTTCTAAGTTTATCGCTGTCCCTCTCTATGTCCTGGCTGCAGTGTCAATTATCTGCAACCTCATGCTCTTCTTCCCTGACTTTGATACACAATATGCAGCTCAAGACAGGAAAGGAGAGCAACGGCTCACTGAAGAAGTGAAATATATGGGAGGCTTTTTAGGAGGAGGACTTATGGTAAGTACATTTGCTAATTTTACACTCAGTGTGATTAATGCCAGGGCTTCCAAAAAGGTTAAAACCTCAAAAAAGAGCAATGCCAAAAGACCAGTGAGGAGTTTGTAGTTAGAAAGGGTAAGGCACTGACCTTACCAAGATATTTTGCTACATGTGGGAAGGTTGCTGTTTTTTTTTTCAGTCTAGTTCAACGAATTTTAATTCGCTTCACCACAATCCATTCTATTTCCATTCTGTTTCTTTCTCATTAACATTTACTTCTATCATGTTCTACTCTGCTCGCAGTGTCACCTGCCATCCATTTTGTTTTAGGTCTTTGCCTGTACGTTATGGGTGTGTCTCTACTGATACTAGCAGAACAGCATGTACAAGGTGTGCCAGGAAAAGTTCAGGACTGGTGTCACAAAAGATATATTTCAAATCCAAACTACAAACTACAAGTTTTCCCCTTCGAAGTAATCCCCTTGGAGTCTCGTGCACTTTCCTAGCCTTCTCTGCCACACCGCCATGCACTCCTGGAAGGATACTTCCGGGATCCTCCGCAGCTTCGTCGCCACAGCCATCTTGATGTCATCCACTACTATATTCGGATGCTCAGGGTACTGTGAGCAGGCGCGTTGTCATGGTGAAGCAGCCACGACTTGTCCTGCCATAACTGTCACCGCTTCTCGCGCACTGAACGAAGCAAACGCCACAGGATCTCTGATCAACTGAAGGGGAAAACTCATAGTTTGTAGTTTGGGTTTGAAATATATCTTTTGTAACACCAGTCCTGGAATTTTTCTGGCACACCTTGTATAAGCAACATGTTCCCATGCCTCATGACAAAACGTCTTTTTTGCGACTGCTTTTCACAATGACCGTCATGAACATTATAGAACAACGTGACTCATATGAGTGTTTTCGGAAATTAAAATAGAAGGTTAAAGGTTCTGTTGAACTCTGATATAGCAGCAAACACCTATTTGCTATGTAAAGATAGAGTGAAGAAATGGCATCTTTTGAAGAGATCCTTTTGTGCGTGTTATAATCCAAGCTTCCATGTTTTGTTGACCAGTCTGATCCGCACGCATAGATCGATGATCGCACATGTTACGTTCAAGATAGATAAGGAAGTGGCAAAAGGACAAAAATAACCTGAGAAAAAAAAGGAAAAAAGACATAGAATTAAGGTGCCAAAAATGCTGGTATTTACAAAAAAGGTGAAAAAATTGTTGGTTAAAAAAAAAAAAGGTACAATGTGAAATAGAACTAATATCAAGCATTTACGAGGGGTGTGGTGCATGGGTCCTGGTGGACCAGGATATTGGTTTTATTACACAGTTGAGTTGAGTGACTGGCAGCCGACAGTTCAGGTCACAAGCCACTGCTCTTGACTGCGGTGTTGTGATGCCTGATGGCTGTGGGGACAACGGATCTCCTGTAGCGGTCAGTTCTTGCAGCGCAGCATGATGAACACTGTAGTTGCTCCTCTGTCCAGCCAGGATGTTGTGAAGAGGGCTGGTGTCGTTCAGGATGGACTACATTGTGCTGTGTATGCATTTCTCAACCACAGTCCTCAGCGAGTCCAAACTCCTGCCAAGCACAGGACCAGCCCTCTTCACTTGCCTGTTTGCGCATGTTAGCATGCATGAGTCCTTAAACTTTGAAACTGTTGGATCTTCATGCGTACACAAACAGACTGATGACAGATAACGAGAGTGACCTTTCATACCCCATTGTAAAGTGGGAGTCAATGTGAAATGAAATGTGAAGGGAGGGTTAGGGTTAGGGCAAGTGTGAGCAACGTGTCTCTTTCTTTTGGTCTGAGATGTTGGTGCTCTTGTGACATCCAGTGGTTGACTGGTCAGTTTTGGAACAAGCCTCTAGTGGCTATTTGAGGAATTGCAGTTTTCTGAAAACTGGTGGGTAGCAGGTCTGACGATGAAGACAGAGGGAAATCCTCTGCCTCCCTACCATCTTAGGGGTTAGGGCTGGAAAACTCTTTTATGGTGCAAAGTTTAGCCTCATGTCCCATTGCCATCTCAGTTCTGCACACACCCCTTGATTATCACACGCTTCTTCTGTAATCCGTGATTCCATTTTTCAGGAGCTCTCATGGGACAAATTTAAGGGCACTTTTACAAACAACTTTGATCGTTTCTTAGGCCACCCTGCATTCTTGCTTTCTTGCCATTGTTGTGATTATGACTGAAATTCGAACAATAGCCATGTATCCAGCCACAGCTTCACTATCCCAGTCAGACAGGGCAGCTGCAGCTGGATACTGTTGGAGATCAGTGAGTTTCACATCATCTTTATCAATCTGTAGAGTACATACCTATACAGGCAGCGTATTATAACTAAAATGTTCGTATTGACAAAAAGAAATTTGAAGCATATTGCAAGGCAATCCAAACTATTAGGAGGTAACGCAAAACCTATTGCAAGAGAATGCAAAATTATTGCGAGGGCATACAAAATGTATGTGAGATAATGTAAAAATAGTTGTAAAAGAGTTAACACCAAGTAACCAAACAACACACAATTTTAACAGGAGTAGCCAAAACTCTCACATCACATATTGCAACCTACAAAAACAGCATCTTTGCCATCATCCTGTGAAGACTTAATCATTTTAAATCACGATAAAAGAAACAAAAAGGATGTCCCATGGAGAAGTAAACATAGCGTGGACTAAAAAGACACTGCAGCAGTGCAGATGGTGAAGAGCACAATTAGTAATTCATCACAATATACTCACTTAAAGACTTTGCTGTCCAAATTGCTTGTCTGTTCATCTCCCTACATTAAATCTATCATCATCTCTCTCTCTCTCTATCTTGTCTTTGCTTTCTTGTCTTAATTTTTGTCTTCTCTCTGTTTCTGTCAGGTCCTGATTCCTGCCATCCACATTCATCTGACCAGTTCAGACAAGTGCTGTGCCAACCGCTGTGGGGTGAGTATGAATTGTACATGAACATTATCTAACTGAAATGTTGCCCTTTTGTTGTTGCTATGGTAAGCACTTTTCCTGCCAAAATTGTCTGCAGAGTAGGCTCACGTGTGCATGAGCGATAGTACTTTCAATAATAGAAACATTGGGTGTGTACAGTGCATCAGCAGCATCCTGTGATTAGACATTGGGAAAAAATAACAGCAAGGTTGAGTGGTGCTACCTTAGCCATGTCTCTTCATACATGATGTAAACAATGCTGGATTTAAAGTACTTAGTAGTTAAAATTTTACATAGATGTCGGAGTTATGTACATATAGAAATTCTCGTGAGTAGATACATAAAGGTAGTTGATATTGACAAATTTTCCCATGGTGGCACCTTTCACCCTGGACAATTCCAGAAAAGGAAACAGTCCAACCCCTTTCCAGGAGTTTGATTCCAGAACCTTTGCTATCCATGGAGGTGAGCCCGACTATATACATAGATATATATATATATAGCCGGTACTGCCTTATCTCCTGCACTAGCTTCAGTTCCCCATCGCTAAAGTGATGTTTCACCTCCCAACGTCCTGTCTGCACCACCAGGGGGCAGCAAACCCAAGATTCACATAGCACCCAACCCCAGTCCCATGGCAGGCCAACTGGGTGGACGCTCCAGGCTCAGTCGCAAAATGTTAACAAACACAACAATCAACATCACTGAGCAGGATCATGTTGTTCTTGACCATAGTGCCAGTTACTGCATTTTGCTAATATCTGTTTTTAGTTGTCATTTGTAATTGTGACTTCAAAAGTGCTACTTTAGATCTTTACTTGACCTCATGATGTGTAAAAGTCTTTTGTAAAAGACGCTGGAAATAATTTTTGGAATGAAATTGTAAAACAAACACAGATGGCTTAAATATGTAATTTAACAATAATACCATAAATGTGCATTTCACAGCTTTACTGCACTCAAGAATTGATTTATGGATTTAAATGTTTAAGTATTTACACTCTTTATAAGTGAAGTGTGATGGTTGAATGTTTCACTCACATTACTGATTCATATGTGTTTTCTCCCTGCAGATGTTCCTGTCTATTGGATTTGCAGCTGCTGGTGTGGTGGGGTCTGTTTACAGTCTTGCTGTTGCTGGTGTTGGTCTTTCCAATGGGCCATTCTGTTGGTGGAGCAATGCACAACACCTCATTCCACAGTGGGGAGCACCCTTTTTAAACAGGTACAATTAATGTTGTTTTATGAAAGTGTTATCTATCCATCCAATATCTATACACTGCTTAATCTTCACTGGGGTCACGGGGGGGCTGGAGCCTATCCCAGCTGACTCAGGGTGAAGGCAGGGGACACCCTGGACAGGTCACCAGTCTATCACAGGCCCACACGTAGAGACAGACAATCAAGCACACTCACATTCACACCTACGGACAATTTAGAATCATGAGAGTGCTATGAGAACTGTAATTAATAAATACTGCTTTAAACTGTATCACTGTAGGGCTGCACGGTGGTTCGGTGGTTAGAATCGCTGCCTCACAGCTAGAAGATGCTCGGTTCGTGGTCCCCTGTTAGGACTCCTGAGATCTTTCTGTGTGGAGTTTGCATATTCTCCGTGTGCAGTGCGGGTTCTCTCTTGGTTCTCCAATTTCCTCCCACAGTCCAAAAAAGTGCAGAGTTTAATTGGTGATTCTAAATTGTCTGTAGGTGTGAATGTGAGTGTGCTTGGTTGTCTGTCTCTAAGTGTGGCCCTGTGATGGACTGCTGACCTGTCCAGGGTGTCTCCTGCCTTCACCTTAAGTCAGCTGGGATAGGCTCCAGCCCCCCCCCGCGACCCAAGTGTGGCTTTAGAAATAATGTACAGAAAATGGATGGCTGGATGTATCACAGTAATGTTCTTGTGTTTATGTTTGACTACAAAACTCATTTTTATTCTTTTCAGTAATGGAACCTACCTGACTGACAAGGAAATGTGGAACTGGTGTATATTGCCAGACAATGTGGTTGAATTCAACGTGGCACTGTTCTCCACTCTGCTCGTGGCAGCATCCTTGGAGCTTGTCCTCTGTCTCATCCAGATGGTCAATGGACTGTGTGGCTGCATCTGTGGCACCTGCTCCGGCAAGGATGTAAGACAAGAACAGCCTAGTAGCATGTAACTTCAAGCTACATTGTATATTTATATATATTAGCAAAAATCAACCCTGTCTCTCTTTGTTTTCTTTGAACAGTAAGCCGAACCACAACACACAATGACTTCTTGAACAAGAACTGAGAGGAATCATCATCACTATCAAGTCTTTCGTCATCATCATCACCATTGTCTTCATCATCACAAGTATCATAATCTGCTGTCGTGGGGTGATGGGATAGGGGCTATGTGTCATTAACAAAGATCCCACTTTGTTCTTGCAATGAACAAGAGGAATGACTGTGACTATTAATGAATATTACTTTCTTTATTATTTTATTAATCTGATTACAGATTGAAGATGGAATAATTGATGAATGCTGTATTTGAGTTAATAATTTATATGTTTAAAATATTTTGTATTAAAACTCTGAACATAAGATAACATATTTAACACTTTGTTTGATTTCTTTGTCTGAATGCTTTATTCACCACTGCTGATATAGATACAGTGCACAGTGCACAAAGTCTCATCGAGATCTGGTGTCGGACACACTATTGTTGCACTTTACTCATAATTGGAACCAAATTTAACCACTGCCCCATATATATGTGTTAGTTATATAAAGAGACAAAACCCAACAAATCCAAAGATTCCCTTGGATTCCATTTTAGCCAGCAGTGTGAAGCAAAAACTCACCTTTACCAGAAAGAAACTCCTTTAAAACCAGGCTCAGGGACGTTGGCCATCTGCCTTGATCGGTTAGGGCTCATGTAAAGGGAAGAGACAACAGGATGGCAGGTAGAAAATGCAAAAAATGCAAAACAATAAAAACCTGCGAGGTCAGTACTGCGAATCAGAAATATGTAGCTCCAGAGCAAGAGAAACATACCTGCAGGGAGTATATAACACAAACTACAAAGTTAGTGCTATACAATGATGGCTGCGTGGAGAGAGGAGAAGTCATTACTACTGAGAGCTAAAGGAACACAAGGCTCAACAGAGTGGTGAGTCTTTGACAAGAAACCCAGGATTATACTTATTTTCCTCTAAGATGAGTAATACGCGGTTTTAGTTTTACGGAAAACTTTTTTTTCATACATCATTAGACTATCTTTCTAAGCCAGGGGAAATTCTTTTGCGAATTCGGAAAGTGAAATGTGGAATACTTTTCGAGCTTTCCTGAAGTCTGCTTTGTGAATTACACCGTGGAGCTGGCCTCTTATGACTCTTTTTTTTTGTTCAGAGGGGCAACAGCATCATGCGGTGAGGCTACAACACTGTTAACAACATAATCGACCTCTGTGGGGGAAAGTTAAGGTAGTTGCTCTCCATTGTATTATAACTTGGCAGTGAAATAAGGAATCATTTCCTTAAATGTCTTCAAGGTATATAGCAGTTTAATTTTCATTGGGTATAGGGTGGGATGATTTATTTTCTTCCTGCTACAACCAGGTCTCAGTAAGACACAATAAATCAATATGATGATCAGATATCAGATCAGAGATTTAGATGTGGAAAAGCTAATATTTAGTCATCTAAGTATCAGTTTGAATTAGGTTCTTATGAACAGCGCCTATGATGTTGATTTTTGATTTATGTAATCTAGGTGGTCAGAAACCAGACAGTCTCTGTGGGATGTTGGGAGGGTGGCAGCTGTAGGGAAGCAGCAGAGAAAGCGTGGAAGACTGCAATTCTTCCTGGTGCTCTCAAATCTGAATATTCATGGTTTACAAGTAATAATAATAAAAACCACACATTTGTAGACATGAGAGCCCCATCGTCCAACACGGGTTGAAAACACTCTCCTTCTCTCTTTCACAGCCATTAAAGACTTTTTATCCCAAGCATATATACTTCTTAAGTCTTTTTTCCTTATTGTTAAATGTATATGCTTGTCTTAGAAGTTTACTATCATGTATCCTGAAATTCCACGATTTCTGTTTGCATTTCTTTTTTTTTCAATCATCTCAGGAACAATATGAGATAAATATGTTAGAATCAGAAGCTCACAAGGAATTTGGCGAGGTGAATGAGAACGGTACACAAGAGTAACAAGACAAGAATACGAATAAGTATAGAAATCTAGATCTAAGAAATTCTAAATAAAATATGTAAAAGAAAAGTATAAAAGTACTACGTAAATAAAAAGAGACATAAACCAAGTAATAAATTAGGAAACAGTTTAAATTACAGTACAATATAACACTAGAAGTTGAGGAATTGCACATGTAATGGTAATACACAGAGGACTGCAACAGGAGTCTTGTGATTTACTGACTGTTCATGAGGGATATGGGCTGAGGGAAGAAGCTGCTCCAGTGCCGGGATGTTCTGGTGCTTAGAGACCTGAAACACCGGCCGGAGGGTAGCAGGTCAAAGAGGTGATGGCCTGGGTGGAAGGGGTCCTTGAGGATTTTTCCTGCCCTTTTCCTCACTCTGGAGGAGTACAGGTCCTGGAGGGAGGGCAGGGAGGCACTGACGATCCTCTCAGCAGTCCTGACTGTCTGTTGCAGTCTCCTTATGTCTGAATTGGTAGCAGAACCGAACCAGACAGTTAAAGATGACCATAGGACAGACTCAGTGACTGCTGAGTAGAACTGTTTCAGCAGCTCCTGTGGTAGGTTGAACTTCCTCAGCTGGCGGAGGAAGTACAGTCTCTGTTAGGTCATGTTTGATCTCATTTTAATCACATGTTCGATGGTATTTCATATCTGTGATCATAGTGGCTATTTAACAATTTAGTTTTTATGTTCAAGAAATTCAACCAAATTAAATACTAAAGGTATGTGGCCTCTTATCTCTCATGGACAGTGAAGCTCAAGACCAACCTTTTTTGATGAACACACCCATGATTGGTTAGATGCTGATTTGACGTTTTGTATAAGAAAGAGTCAGTAGAACTCAATGAGGGCTTTTTGCTTGACTTTTGTTTTGTTTTTTTCCTGTTATTTCTGTGAGGGTTATGGGATATGTTTGTGTTTTGTAGTTTTTTCTCTGCTTTCCTGTGTTTGTCTTGGTGGGTGTGTGTTTTTTCGGCAGGCTGGGCGGAGTCGAAGGAGGGAGAACTTTCTCGCG